>NW_027663049.1:7500-17500 GCF_963989245.1 Nansenia antarctica
GAAACGGATTAAATATTGCCAAAGATATTGTCATCCTCTATAACAGCGCTCTGTATCTCTTTCAACCTTATGGCATTGTTTGCAATCACCATTGCACAAATGGCTTCCTCTTGTTGCGGAGTAAAAAGGGGCCCTCTTCCACCTCTGCGAGGTTGTCTTGCAATCCTATGTGGTGCAGAGTAAAACTACAGTAATGTACAGTAAACATGAGATATACTGCTTTAACCCATATTACTGTAGTGTACAATAACAGTGCTTCCCACTTTACTGTAACACTACTTTACACTACAATACAGTAAATCTGTAAGTCTAAATGTAAAATGTAAAATGTAAAAAGTGACGACAAGTTCTTGTCCCACTGTAAGCTTCATGTATGACACAATGACAGTAGTGCAGTGCAGATTTAGTTCTGAATTACTGTCCAATATACACACCTGTTCTCCCGACGAAATGTTTGAATAATTGAATTTACAGTGGTTCTCCCAACATTTGGCTGCACCCTTCGACCAGCCTCAGCCATTGTGAGGCCGTGATTGACTACATGGTCCACAATTGTAGCCCTAATTTCATCTGAAATCTGCCTATGTACTTGGCCTCTTCTTCCTCTTCCCCTGTTTTTGAAATTGTTCAATTTGGGAGACATTTTCAGGAAAAATGATAAAGAAATGTATACTTAGTTTATTAGTTTATTATATCGAGGACAATCCTAATACATGAACCATATAAAATATAGTAAAAAAGGCAGCGTTAGCCTAGTCGGCTAATTTTCAGCTGAAGTCCCCGGCCAGTTGCAACATGGCATCCTGAAAAGTAACGTCATTAGTTAAAATAAAACATTTAAAAATTCTAAGAACACGTGGCTGAGACAAGGTACCCCAACATCACACTTGACAAAAAACACACGTAAGCAAGCTGAGGTGATTGAAGGGGCTACAACAAACACCACATACACACTTATGGGGGCAGCGACATTTCAAGCACATAGAAGCCACAGGACAATTACAGGCCACACAACATTAAGCACTTACAAACAGTTAAACAGTTAAACATTAAACAAAACAAAACATACAAAAAAAAGGCATTATGGGGAGGCAGCACAGAGAGGGATTAATGAGGACAAGTATAGTTCTGTGTCAGCCAGGCTTTCATGTGTGTTGTGAAGGTGGAGTAAGTATGTATGTCTTTGAGTTGGTTGGGTAGTGAGTTCCAGTTTTCTATTGCTATCACTGAGAAGGATTGCTTACTGAAGGTGCTTTTCCTGAATGGAACTATAAGGTCGCCACGAGAGGTGCTTCTGGTGGGCCGTAAGCTGTGGTCACGCTGGTTTATGAAAGAGTTAAGCGGGGGAGGAGCTTTGTTATGCAGAATTTTATGGATGAGACAGATGTTTTTGTATTTGATGGTGTCTTCCCAGCTAAGGTATTTACATTTGTCTAGGATGGTGCAGTAGTGTGTGCTGTTTGGCTTCTGGTCCATGACCTTAAGGGTCCGCTTGTATAGGGTGGCTAATGGCTTTAGGGAAGTGCTGTATGCATGGCCCCAGCTTGTCAAACAATATGTGAGGTGCGACATAATTGATGCGTCCATGTATAGTCTGGCAGCACTCATGGTCAGTGAGCTTCTGATGTACCTGAAGTTTGCCAGGCCAAACTTCACCCTACCAGACACTTTCTTGATGTGCTCTTTGAAAGTCAGGTTTGAATCAATGATGATCCCTAAATATTTGAACGACGGAACTATACTAATGTTTTGCCCTGAAATGGTTATGTTTGCCGTGGTCATATTGTGTTGTTTGGAGAAGAACATTCCTACAGTTTTATTAACATTGAGCTGGAGGCAAGAGCTGTTGAGCCATTTGGTGACCTTTTCCATAGCAGAGCTAAGTTTGGCAGCTGCCAGGTGTTTGTTCTTGTCATGCACATACAAAACAGTGTCATCAGCATACATTTGTACATGCACTTCTGGGCAGACGGATGGTAGGTCGTTGATATATAGGCTAAACAAGAGTGGGCCAAGTATGGAGCCTTGTGGTACCCCGGTGCAAGACATGATGGTAGGTGAGCGCTGATTGTTTATCTGGACTAGCTGATTTCTGTCACTGAGATATGAGTCCAACCATTTAAGGGCTGATGGCAAGAAGTTAAAGGCAGACAGCTTGGTGATAAGGACCTGGTGATTGACTGTGTCGAAGGCTTTGCGGAGATCTAAAAACACAGCACCTACAACACCTCCTCTATCAACCATACCTTTGACCTTTTCTAGGAAGTAGCAGTTGGCCGTTTCTGTAGAGTGTAGGGTCCTAAAGCCAAACTGCATTGGATGAAGGGGAAATGGGCAATACAATATACAATTTGCTTGACAGATTTTGACAACTTGTTCAACATTTTTGGATGTAATGACTCAAGCAATGAAATGAGGACTATTAGTTTTATAGGGAATGACTATTAAGCATCCAAAAGTATAGTTCATTTTGACTGACATGACATAAGCAAATGATAATGTTATAAAACAGCAGAGAATTGTATGACAGCAATTGATGCATGTCCAAAAGCATTTAGAATTTGTTTGAAGGAATGACAAACTGCTACTATGATGTGCATGTTGTGGGGGTTGAACTAACAGTTATGAGAATTTCAATTCTGATCAGAGAAATGCACCAAAGCAATTGAGAAAAACTGTAAACTAAGATAATAAGATGGTTATCATAATTTTTCAAATCTTTCTTAATAAGTGATTAAAGAAAAAGTAAATGACATTTCTGTCACGGCTTCCGCATTAAGGCCTTACGAGAGAGTCGGAATCATGTGACTACCAAGCGGACCAATCACAGTGCGCAATCTACGGTCTGCGTAGGTGCGCCGCGTAGTTACATTTTTGGAGAGGTGCGCGTAAAGCTAGGCGTAGATTTTAGGCAGAAATATAAATTGGGCTTTAACAACACACCTGTCCTGACCCCTCCATGACCCCTCCCCCCCCTCCCTCAGGTCTTCTTCAAGGCCCACTTCCCGTACGACCCGGCCAATGACAACCTGATCCCCTGCAAGGAGGCGGGGCTTAAGTTCTCATCAGGGGACATCCTGCAGATCAGCAACCAGGACGACACCAACTGGTGGCAGGTGTGTGTGTGTGTGTGTAGCGGTGTGTGTGTGTGTGTGTGTGTGTGTAGCGGTGTGTGTGTGTGTGTGTGTGTGTGTGTGTGTGTGTGTGTGTGTGTGTGTGTGTAGCGGTGTGTGTGTGTAGAGGTGTGTGTGTGTGTGTGTGTGTGTGTGTGTGTGTGTAGAGGTGTGTGTGGAGGTGTGTGTGTGTGTGTGTGTGTGTGTGTGTAGAGGTGTGTGTGTGTGTCACAGTCGCAACACAATCAGGCTACTTCATAGTTTCAAAACTATATAAGTGGTCGCAAGTGGACCTCACATCCACCACCTACCATCCACCACCTACCATCCACCACCTACCACCATCCACCACCTACCATCCACCACCTACCATCCACCCCCTCACATCCACCATCTACCATCCACCACCTACCATCCACCCCCTCACATCCACCACCTACACATCCACCACCTACCATCCACCACCTACCATCCACCATCTACCATCCACCACCTACCATCCACCCCCTACCATCCACCACCTCACATCCACCACCTCACATCCACCACCTACCATCCACCCCCTCACATCCACCACCTACCATCCACCCCCTCACATCCACCCCCTCACATCCACCACCTCACATCCACCACCTACCATCCACCACTCACATCCACCACCTACCATCCACCACCTATCATCCACCACCTCACATCCACCACCTACCATCCACCCCCTCACATCCACCACCTACCATCCACCCCCTCACATCCACCCCCTCACATCCACCACCTCACATCCACCACCTACCATCCACCCCCTCACATCCACCCCCTCACATCCACCACCTACACATCCACCACCTACCATCCACCACCTACCATCCACCACCTACCATCCACCACCTACCATCCACCACCTACCATCCACCACCTACCATCCACCACCTACCATCCACCCCCTCACATCCACCACCTACCATCCACCCCCTCACATCCACCCCCTCACATCCACCACCTACCATCCACCACCTACCATCCACCACCTACCATCCACCCCCTCACATCCACCATCTACCATCCACCACCTACCATCCACCCCCTCACATCCACCACCTACACATCCACCACCTACCATCCACCACCTACCATCCACCACCTACCATCCACCCCCTCACATCCACCACCTCACATCCACCACCTACCATCCACCACCTACCATCCACCACCTACACATCCACCACCTACCATCCACCACCTACCATCCACCACCTACCATCCACCACCTACCATCCACCACCTACCATCCACCACCTACCATCCACCACCTACCATCCACCACCTACCATCCACCACCTACCATCCACCACCTACACATCCACCACCTACCATCCACCACCTACCATCCACCCCCTCACATCCACCACCTCACATCCACCACCTACCATCCACCCCCTCACATCCACCACCTCACATCCACCACCTACACATCCACCACCTACCATCCACCACTCACATCCACCACCTACCATCCACCACCTACCATCCACCCCCTCACATCCACCCCCTCACATCCACCACCTACCATCCACCACCTACCATCCACCACCTACCATCCACCACCTACACATCCACCACCTCACACCCACCACCTCACACCCACCACCTACCATCCACCACCTACACATCCACCACCTCACACCCACCACCTCACATTTACCACCTACCATCCACCACCTACCATCCACCACCTACCATCCACCACCTACCATCCACCACCTACCATCCACCACCTACCATCCACCACCTCACATCCACCCCCTCACATCCACCACCTACCATCCACCACCTACCATCCACCACCTACCATCCACCACCTACCATCCACCACCTACCATCCAGCGGCAACTCCTAAGAGACAAAGCGGAGTCTCCTTACGTGACAGCAGATAGACAACACAGAGAGTGTCCTTACGTGAGACAGGAGGCAGATAGACAACACAGAGAGTCTGCCCAACCAGCATGGCCAAAAACTAGTAGTATTGTTTCCTACAGACCGTGTACCCCATCAACGTGTGTGTGTGTGTGTGTGTGTGTGTGTGTGTGTTCAGGCGGCGCGGGTGGAGGGGGGCAGCGCGGGGCTGATACCCAGCCAGCTACTGGAGGAGAAGAGGAAGGCCTTCGTTAAGGTGCAGCTGGACATCACTCCTGCAGGTGTGTTAAGGTGATGACATCACTCCTGCAGGTGTGTTAAGGTGATGACATCACTCCTGCAGGTGTGTTAAGGTGATGACATCACTCCTGCAGGTGTGTTAAGGTGATGACATCACTACTGCAGGTGTGTTAAGGTGATGACATCACTCCTGCAGGTGTGTTAAGGTGATGACATCACTCCTGCAGGTGTGTTAAGGTGATGACATCACTCCTGCAGGTGTGTTAAGGTGATGACATCACTCCTGCAGGTGTGTTAAGGTGATGACATCACTCCTGCAGGTGTGTTAAGGTGATGACATCACTCCTGCAGGTGTGTTAAGGTGATGACATCACTCCTGCAGGTGTGTTAAGGTGATGACATCACTACTGCAGGTGTGTTAAGGTGATGACATCACTCCTGCAGGTGTATTAAGGTGATGACATCACTCCTGCAGGTGTGTTAAGGTGATGACATCACTCCTGCAGGTACCACACGCCTGCTGACTTTAGTCACTTATATTTGATTTGTATTTATTATCATTATTATTTTAAGTATATTTCATGTGTATTTATTATCATTATTATTTTAAGTATATTTCATGTGTGTTTATTATCATTATTATTTTAAGTATATTCCAGGGGCCTCATTTATAGAACGTGCTTAGATCAAATGTTGATCTTACCCGTGTCGTACGTAGAAAACCACGTCAACGTAGTGATTTATACAATTTCAACGTGAGTCAATTTGACCATGGAAACGATCGTAGCTCTACGTCGAGTATTCAACTTGCTTACGCCCATTACCTACTGGTTATGCTGAGTTATTACAGGCATGTGAGCCGCACTGCCTACTGTAATTCATGCAAGTGGCTCGTAATAAAATTAACGATGTTGTTATCAGCCGAGAAAATGAGTTTAATTCAAGATTTAAAAGGAACTGATGTTTATGATTGTATTTCAGTCTTCCTTTATATCCCTCCGTAGCTGTCTATCTCCCCTTCAACATGCCTAGTGCGTTCCACAACGGACCTTGCCCGGCCACGCGCTAAATTATACTGGATTTTCTCCGGTGTCAGGGAGTGAGCAGCCATATAAGAATAAGACCACCTGATAAGAATAAGACCATTATATTATTACAGTATAAGCAGCACTCGAGTTGAGGGGGGATGGCATCCCCCCTGAAATAAAAACAGTCAAAATCGTCCCCCTCTTTCCATACTTTATGTCATTTTATCACTGAACGTGGTATTACTGCTATTTCAAGGTGCGAGGGGGCACGCACACATGCAATGACATATTTATTATCATTATTCTTTTAAGTATATTTCATGTGTGTTTATTATCATTATTCTTTTAAGTATATTTCATGTGTATTTATTATCATTATTATTTTAAGTATATTTCATGTGTATTTATTATCATTATTATTTTAAGTATATTTCATGTGTGTTTATTATCATTATTATTTAAAGTATATTTCATGTGTATTTATTATCATTATTATTTTAAGTATATTTCATGTGTATTTATTATCATTATTATTTTAAGTATATTTCATGTGTATTTATTATCATTATTATTTTAAGTATATTTCATGTGTGTTTATTATCATTATTCTTTTAAGTATATTTCATGTGTGTTTATTATCATTATTATTTTAAGTATATTTCATGTGTGTTTATTATCATTATTATTTTAAGTATATTTCATGTGTGTTTATTATCATTATTATTTGAAGTATATTTCATGTGTGTTTATTATCATTATTATTTTAAGTATATTTCATGTGTATTTATTATCATTATTCTTTGAAGTATATTTCATGTGTGTTTATTATCATTATTATTTTAAGTATATTTCATGTGTGTTTATTATCAGTATTATTTTAAGTATATTTCATGTGTATTTATTATCATTATTCTTTTAAGTATATTTCATGTGTGTTTATTATCATTATTCTTTTAAGTATATTTCATGTGTGTTTATTATCAGTATTATTTTAAGTATATTTCATGTGTGTGTGTGTGTGTGTGTGTATATGTGTGTGTGTGTGTGTGTGTGTGTGTGTGTGTGTGTGTGTGTGTGTGTGTGTGTGTGTGCACAGGAACTCTCTGCAGCGGTGTGGCAGGAAAGAAGAAGAAGAAGATGATGTATCTGACCACCAAGAACGCAGGTGGACCAACATGATCACATGACCTCCTCACCTCCACCATCACATGACCTCCTCACCTCCACCATCACATGACCTCCTCACCTCCACCATCACATGACCTCCTTACCTCCACCATCACATGACCTCCTCACCTCCACCATCACATGACCTCCTTACCTCCACCATCACATGACCTCCTCACCTCCACCATCACATGACCTCCTCACCTCCACCATCACATGACCTCCTTACCTCCACCATCACATGACCTCCTCACCTCCACCATCACATGACCTCCTCACCTCCACCATCACATGACCTCCTCACCTCCACCATCACATGACCTCCTCACCTCCACCATCACATGACCTCCTCACCTCCACCATCACATGACCTCCTCACCTCCACCATCACATGACCTCCTCACCTCCACCATCACATGACCTCCTCACCTCCACCATCACATGACCTCCTCACCTCCACCATCACATGACCTCCTCACCTCCACCATCACATGGTCGACCTCCTCACCTCCACCATCACATGGTCGACCTCCTCACCTCCACCTCCACCATCACCATCACATGACCTCCTCACCTCTCCATCTCTACCTCCATGACATCTCTCCATCTCTACCTCCATGACATCTCTCCATCTCTACCTCCATGACCAGCTCATCTCTTCAGGTCTAACAGGGTTAGGTGTGTACATGTACCCATCACTTTAATTTGAGGAAAGCAGCAACCTTTTAGCTTTAGCAACTAATCTAATACTCTACTCCTACTTAACCTCCCTCCCTCCCTGCCTCCCATCCTCCCTCCCTGCCTCCTTCTCTCCCCCTCCCTTCCTCCCTCCCTCCCCCTCTCCCTCCCTCTCCCTCCCTCCCTCCCCCCTCCCCCCTGCCCCCTTCTCCTTCTCAATCCCTCCCCCTCCTCCCTCCTTCCCTCCCCCCTCCCTCCCTCCCCCCCTCCCTCCCCCCTCTCCCTCCCTCACCCCCCCTCCCTCCCTCCCCCCCTCCCTCCCTTCCCCCCTCCCTCCCCCCTCTCCCTCCCTCACCCCCCCTCCCTCCCTCCCCCCCCTCCCTCCCTTCCCCCCCTCCCTCCCTCCCTCCCACCCCTCCCTCCCTCCCCAGAGTTTGACAGACATGAGTTGTTGATCTATGAGGAGGTGGCGCGGGTGCCGCCCTTCAGGAGGAAGACGTTGGTGCTGATTGGAGCCCCGGGCGTTGGCCGCCGCCGCCTGAAGAACAAACTGCTGCTGAACGACCCGCAGCACTACGGCACCACCATCCCCCGTGAGTTAACTACCTACCTAACTAACTACCTACCTAACTAACTAATTACCTAACTAACTAACTACCTACCTCAGCACTACGGCACCACCATCCCCCGTGAGTTAACTAACTAACTACCTAACTAACTAACTAACTAACTAACTACCTACCTCAGCACTATGGCACCACCATCCCCCGTGAGTTAACTACCTACCTAACTACCTAACTAACTACCTATCTACCTACCTAACTAACTAACTAACTACCTACCTCAGCACTACGGCACCACCATCCCCTGTGAGTTAACCACCTAACTAACTACCTAACTACCTACCTACTTACCTAACTACCTACCTAACTAACTAACTAACTAACTAACTACCTACCGCAGCACTACAGCACCACCATCCCCCGTGAGTTAACCAGCTAACTACCTAACTAACTAACTAACTACCTACCGCAGCACTACGGCACCACCATCCCCCGTGAGTTAACCAGCTAACTACCTAACTACCTAACTACCTACCTACCTAACTACCTACCGCAGCACTACGGCACCACCATCCCCCGTGAGTTAACCAGCTAACTACCTAACTACCAGTGGAGGCTCCTCCATAGAGGTGGAGGAGGCCTGGCCTCCCCAATAATTTGAGAGAAGAGAGAGATTTAAAAAAGCAATAATTATATTTATTATCAGACACACAACATACAATTCAGAACAATACTTCATCCATTTCTAATATTTATCCTGCAGAACAGCACTCATACACGCGTGTGGCGGAAAAAGGTACTACACGGAGGCCAGGCCTCCTGTCGGAAAGTGGTTTCTCATTGAAGTCAATGTAATGCAATTTTTTTCATGGCAATATGTGATTGGCCAAATCACTGAAAATGGGTGGGAACAGGAGGCCTGGCCTCCGTGTAGTACCTTTTTCCGCCACACGCGTATGAGTGCTGTTCTGCAGGATAAATATTAGAAATGGATGAAGTATTGTTCTGAATTGTATGTTGTGTGTCTGATTGACATAGTGTTTGAGTGCTTTTGACATGTCATTGATTGTATGTAGTATGTTGTGGTGAATGTTGTGAGCCTGAGCAGAAGGGACAATAGCTGCTGCAGGCGGACCAGAGATTCATGCCAATTGTTTTGTTTATTTGATGACCCATTGTGCAGGCAATAAAAGCTGCTTCATCCACCATCCTGAGAGTGTCCCAATCCCTTCAGTACCGCCAAACACAAATTAATAATTTTTAACAAAGACAGATAAGAAGAACAGGGAACATTCCATCG
>NW_027663049.1:22500-60000 GCF_963989245.1 Nansenia antarctica
TTCACAAGGTGTTAGGACACTTCACAAGGAGGTAGGACACTTCACAAGGTGTTAGGACACTTCACAAGGTGTTAGGACCCTTCACAAGGAGGTAGGACACTTCACAAGGTGTTAGGACCCTTCACAAGGTGTTAGGACACTTCACAAGGTGTTAGGACCCTTCACAAGGTGTTAGGACACTTCACAAGGTGTTAGGACCCTTCACAAGGAGGTAGGACCCTTCACAAGGTGTTAGGACCCTTCACAAGGAGGGTAGGACACCAGATGGCGCCTGATTCTTCCTGCTATCCAGGATCAGATCAAGCTGGATGATTTCCTCTATACGACAACAAAGTCAGCCAGACAGATGTGATCCTGGATAGCAAAAAGGAATCAGGATCATTCTGATCCAGATTAAAAGTGGGCGCAGGGGTTCGATGGCAACCGCGAAAGGTAGGGGGGAGAGACTGCAGCCTGGGGTTGTGCCTAGGGAGAAGAGTAGAGGGGAGAGACTTCACCCAGTTAACAAAGAGTCCAAGAGACGTCCTCAGGGAAGCCGGAATGTGGGTTCAGATGACATCTCTCTAGGACGTCCAGATGACGTCTTTCTAGGACATCCAGATGACGTCTTTTCTAAGACGTCTAGATGACGTCTTTAGGACGTCTACATAAAGACGTCATCTGGACGTCCTAGAGAGACGTCATCTGAATCCACATTCCGGTTTCCCTGAGGACGTCTTTTGGACTCTTTGTTTACTGGGCAGCTCTGCCTCTGTCTAGGGAAAAGAGGAGAGGAGATAGACTGCAGCCCTGCCTCTGTCTCTGCCTAGGTGGAAGTACTCAGATTGAGGTCCATTGGCAATGACAGCGGCTAGAGGCTTGGAGTAGAGGAGTAGAGGGTTAGGGTTAGTAGAGGCTTGGAGTAGAGGAGTAGAGGGTTAGGGTTAGTAGAGGGTTAGTAGAGGGTTGGAGTAGAGGAGTAGAGGAGTAGAGGGTTAGTAGAGGAGGAGAGGGTTAGTAGAGGAGTAGAGGAGTAGAGGAGTAGAGGGTTAGTAGGGGAGGAGAGGAGTAGAAGGTTAGTAGAGGAGTAGAGGGTTAGTAGAGGAGTAGAGGAGTAGAGGAGTAGAGGAGGAGAGGACTAGAAGGTTAGTAGAGGAGTAGAAAGTTAGTAGAGGAGTAGAGGGTTAGTAGAGGAGTAGAGGAGTAGAGGAGTAGAGGGTTAGAGGAGTAGAGGGTTAGTAGAGGAGTAGAGGAGTAGAGGAGTAGAGGAGTAGAGGAGTAGTAGAGGAGGAGAGGGTTAGTAGAGGAGTTTTATCCATGAGATGAAGGAATCCTCAAATCCAAATTTGTTTAGGGCTGAAAACAGATAAACAGATAAACAGATAAACAGATAAACAGATGAACAGATGAACAGATAAACAGATAAACAGATAAACAGATAAACAGATAAACAGATAAACAGATAAACAGATGAACAGATATCGCCATTCAAATCGTCAACTCGGTCAAACACCTTTTCAGCGTTGAGCGAAATCACCATTTCGGGGGAGTGAGACGGAGGTGAATACATAATGAGAAGTCGTCTAAGAATCGAGTGAGATAGAGTACACGCACGCACACACACACACACACACACACACACACACACACACACACACACACACACACTGTCGGATGCTGCTGTTTGAGAGTTTGATGTCTTACGCCATCTGGTGTCTAGTTACTAACATTACTACCCAGGGGAAAACATTATCCCACAAGATGCCATCTTTTTGCTGAACAGAATATTATCATTTAAAAACAAGTGAGGTTTCATCTACCACTGACCTGGTGCTGGCCTACCAGGCGGGGGGATACGCTGCTGGCCTATTATAATATAACATATGATATAACATATGGTGTATATAGTATATACTGTATATACTATATACACCACTATAGATATATACTATATACACCAGTAGCTCTCTCCCTCTCTCTGTGTAGGATGTGTTTGGAGGGTGTTTTGAACAGATGGATTAGATGTCTATAGTCAAGTCGTCTTTATTCATAAAGCACATTTAAAACAGCGCTGACCAACATGCTGTACATGGATTACAATCACAATGAAGGCAATAAAATCACAATATATACAATCACAATAATGTAAGCCTAAGGACTTAAATAGAAAGTACATAAGGAACAACAAATCAAAAACCACATTATGGAAAAGCTAAAGAATATATATATATATATAAGAATTAATAATTTAAGCCTGGATTTAAAGGAGTGGATGGAGGGACAGATTAGATAGAGAGGGGGATGGAGGGATATTAATAATAATAATAATAATAATACATTTTATTTATAAAAGCACTTTACATAAGAAATCTCAGAGTGCTACAATTAAAAACAGGAAGATAAAACAATAAACATTTTCAATTAAAATGGAGGGATGGAGGGGGCAGGTCTGATAGAGAGAGGGATGGAGGGATGGACTAGGTGGGGGGGGGGAGCTAGACCACCTGAGACCTGGAGGTGGACTAGGGGGGGGGAGTGGCCAATGGAGGAGGAGGGGAAGGGGGAGAGGCCTATGGAGGAGGAGGGGTGGAGGGGAAGGGGGAGTGGCCTATGGAGGAGGAGGGGTGGAGGGGAAGGGGGAGTGGCCTATGGAGGAGGAGGGGTGGAGGGGAAGGGGGAGTGGCCTATGGAGGAGGAGGGGTGGAGGGCAAGGGGGAGTGGCCTATGGAGGAGGAGGGGTGGAGGGGAAGGGGGCGTGGCCTATGGCTGGGGAGGGGAAGGGGGCGTGGCCTATGGCTGGGGGGGAGGGGGGGAGGGGAAGGGGGAGTGGCCTATGTACTCTGAGTAAGGAGGAGGAGGAGGGAACATGTCCGGTTTCATCTCCACCTGAAGGACAAACACACACACAGGAATCAAGAATGGGCTGGACATGTGTGTGTGTGTGTGTGTGTGTGTCAGTGTGTGTGTGTGTGTGTGTGTGTGTGTGTGTGTGTCAGTGAGTGTGTCAGTGAGTGTGTGTGTGTGTGTGTCAGTGAGTGTGTGTGTGTGTGTGTGTGTGTGTGTGTGTGTGTGTGTGTCAGTGTGTGTGTGTGTGTGTGTGTGTGTGTGTGTGTCAGTGAGTGTGTCAGTGAGTGTGTGTGTGTGTCAGTGAGTGTGTCAGTGTGTGTGTGTGTGTGTGTGTGTGTGTGTGTGTGTGTCAGTGTGTGTGTGTGTGTGTGTGTGTGTCAGTGAGTGTGTCAGTGAGTGTGTGTGTGTGTCAGTGAGTGTGTCAGTGAGTGTGTGTGTCAGTGAGTGTGTGTGTGTGTGTGTGTGTGTGTGTGAGTGTGTGTGTCAGTGTGTGTGTCAGTGTGTGTGTCAGTGAGTGTGTGTGTGTCAGTGAATGTGTCAGTGAGTGTGTCAGTGAGTGTGTGTGTGTCAGTGAGTGTGAGTGTGTGTGTGTGTGAGTGTGTGTGTGTCAGTGTGTGTGTGTGTGAGTGTGTGTGTGTGTGTGTGTGTGTGTGAGTGTGTGTGTGTGTGTGTGTGTGTGTGTGTGAGTGTGTGTGTGAGTGTGTGTGTGTGTGTGAGTGTGTGTGTTACCTCGTGGTATGGTGGAGGCCTGTAGAGGTCTCTGTTGTCGTTGTCATGGCGGAATGCCAGGTTGTCGTTGTCATGGCGGGTTGCCCGGGGATAAGGGACCACGTAGACGGAGGGGGCGGAGTCTCCTAGCTCCGCCTCCTGCTGCTCCCGCCAGCGCAGCGCCAGCTTCCAGAACGCCGAGCACGCCACGATGGTCATGCCGAACGCCATCATGGGGAGGAAAACCCTGGGGGGGGGGGGGGGGGGGGAGGGGGAGGGGGAGGGTGGGAGGGAGGGATGGGGAGAGGGAGGGAGGGTGGAGGGAGGGAGGGAAAGAGAGAGGGAGGGAGGGAGGGTGGAGGGAGGGTGGAGGGAGGGAGGGAAAGAGAGAGGGAGGAAGAGAGGGTGGAGGGAGGGAGGGAGGGATGGGGAGTGGGAGGGAGGGAAAGAGAGAGGGAGAGAGGGAGGGAGGGAGGGTGGAGGGAGGGAGGGTGGGAGGGTGGAGGGAGGGGAGGGGGGTGGAGGGGGGGAGGGAAAGAGAGAGGGAGAGAGGGAGGGAGGGAGGGTGGAGGGAGGGAGGGAGGGAGGGAAAGAGAGGGAGGGAGGGAGGGAGGGAAAGAGAGAGAGGGAGGGAGGGAGGTAGGGAGGGAGTTTTGTATTTTTATTTTTATTGTTATTGTTCCAATCAGGCTTTCGCCCCCTACTGACACGGCTCTTACCAAGGACCTTGATGACATTCGTGTCACACCGACTCCGGATCTCTGTTTTGTACTACTAGATCTTAGCGCTGCCTTCGACACTGTAGACCACCACATTCTAATAGATAGACATTCTAATAGATAGACATTCTAATAGATAGACATTCTAATAGATAGACATTCTGAATAGATAGACATTCTAATTAGTGCGGTGGCTTAAGACCATATTTGAACATAATGGGGACGCGCCGGACAAAAGCACCAAACTTTTTCCATGTGCTCTACTTCACCATAGCTTTCAATTTTTGGTGGGAGCCACTTCATCAAGATGGCCGATGGCGGCCATCTTGGATTTCCAAGGTGGCCGCCATGTAAAATCTATAAGTGCAAATATCTCGGCTTCCAAGCCACTTAGAAGGTCAATCTTGGTGTCAAAATATACATGTTCTGGGTCAGGGAATGCATTAAAGCTATTGAGAATATCATTATGTTATTTTCTTTTTTTGGACCACTGCACTGACTGAGGCTGGTATCGCATCCTCTGGCACAGCTGACTCTTTCCTCAAAGCATCCCACCTCACTAGGACAAGACATGCCCACCAAGTGAGCGCTCTGGCACTGGGGAAGCTGCAGCAGGATGCCTTCTTGGACATGGTGACTGAGGGACCACGTGATGAGAAGATCAAAGAAGCTTGGAGACAAGATATGATCACCAAGAGTCCAACATTCCAGTACTGGGATACCATCCTCAACTTGGAAATAATGGGTCTGATATTTGTACGTGCCCACAGAGAACAGGATTTCCCCCTCTATGTGGAGTCACTGAAGGCTCTCGTCCCATGGTTCTTCGCCCTTGATCACCAGAACTATGCCAGATGGATTCCTGTCCACATCCGCGACATGGAAAGCTTGCCCATGTCCATTCACAATGAATTTGAAGAACATGGTCACTGGGTTATTCCCAAGACCACAAACAGATTCTCAAGCATACCGATAGACCAGGCTCATGAGCAGAATAATGATCTGGTGAAGGGTTCTGGGGGTGCAGTGGGACTCACCGAGAATCCCTCAGCATTCAAGAAGTGGATGATCGCAGGGCCTGAACAAGCACGACTCCTAAAAGAGTTTGAGCAGGAGTATATTTCAGAAGAAGGCAATAAACAACAACACCATGAAGAAGGAATGTCTACACAGAAGACATTCAAAGAACAAGCACTAGCTCTGGTGCACACCATCACTGGGATGAGCAATCCATTCCTAGATGATACCCCTGAGCTTCTAATGCTGGACACACGAAATATAACTGACGAGTCTGTGGTTAACACAGTCCGCAATGTGGAATCAGTGGGCAGAGATCAGTACAACAAGTACCATGAGAGAGTGATCAGGAACCGCACACACTCCATTCACGAGCCCATCAAAAATAACTCACTGCCTCTCTTCAGATGCCCAACACCCAAGACCAAGACCAAGCAGGCAGGGCAGATCTCAATGTTGAAGGATGATGTTGCACTCTTCTCCCAATTATATATAGCCATGCAACACAGAGAGGGTGACATGAGCACCTTTTTTAAGCACGAAAACCATCCATACCCTCCCTCCCTATCTGACAGAGGGAAACTACGCTTGGGAAAGAAGTCAGATCTGCTAATTGTTCTGACAGAGAAGACACAACAGGAACCTCCAGGTACTTTTTTTTTTACCAGCAAGTTGTAATCAGTCAGTGGCATTAAGTAGTATCAGTAATAATCAGAAAAAAGTGCATATCATTCTCTTCAAGGTCTGTAGAGAGTCCTTATTTAAAGTTTGTTTTTCGTTTTTTAACTAACTTTATTTTTTACCTCCAGGGACTTTTGATGTCAAAGTACTTGACGGTGCTGCTGTTGTGCACTTCCTGTCCACCACCAACATTACCACATTCGACGAATATGCCAGTTGTGTCTTTGTTCCCACCCACATCATGAAGCACTTGGAGACCTCTGCAAGAGTTGATGTGGTCTGGGATACTTACATCACCAGCAGCATAAAAGAGTCAACAAGGGAGAAGCGAGGCAAAGGGATACGACGGAAGGTGGCTGGTCAGAACAAGCTGCCAGGGAATTGGCCAGATTTCCTGCGTGACCCTATGAACAAGCAGGAACTCTTCACCTTCCTCTCCAGGAAGATTGCATCCATTGCCTGGCCAGATGGTAAGCAGGTCTTCATTACATCTGGCACCAGAGTGGTCGGCACAGACACCAGCCACTTCATACTGCCATGTAACCATGAAGAGGCCGACACCAGGATACTGATTCATCTGCTTGATGCCCTGGAGCATCGCTCTTCTACCTGCTTGGTACGCACTGTGGATAAAGATGTTGTCGTTATCCTCATCGGCAAGTTCCATGCCCTGCCCTCCAAGTATCCAGCTGCAGACATCTGGGTCGCTTTTGGCACTGGCAAGAACTACAGATATCTTCATATCAATAACATCTGCCATACTCTGGGCAAAGGTAAGTCCACAGCACTTCCAGTCTTCCACTGTTTCACAGGCTGTGACACAACCTCAGCATTCTGTGGGAAGGGGAAGAAGTCAGCATGGGAGGCTTGGAAGTCCTACCCCGAGGTCACCCAGGCCTTCAACTACATGGCAGCGAATCCGCACACTCCCGTGACCATAGATGCCCAGCAATTTCAACTTCTGGAGCGCTACACAATCGTCCTTTACGACAAGACGAGTGATGTGGAATCTATTAATGAAGCACGGAGAGAGTTGTTCTGCCAGAAGAACAGAACCATGGAACACATTCCACCAACACAAGATTCCCTTCTGCAGCACTTGAAGCGAGTTGCCTACCAGTCTGGGATCTGGGCAACATCTGAACTGGCTCAGCAGCCGACACCCAGTCCAGAAGGATGTGGATGGACATTGGATAGAGACAGCCAGGTCTGGCTTCCTGTGTGGAGCATTCTACCAATGGCTTCGAAAGCCTGCACTGAACTGGTCAAATGTGGCTGTAAAAGCGCAAGTGGCTGTGGTGCAAAGTGCTCATGCAAGAAAGCACACTGGAAATGCACAGAGCTTTGCAGTTGTAAATGTGACCGATAATTTGATGATATAAAATGCTTTGTTATGTTAAAAAGTGAAGCACATAAAGTTCAATTAAATTAATGCATGTTGTCCATTTTTCAATATACATGCCATTGAAAACATACATATTAATATATGTCCAGCTGCTTAGGAACCGAGTTGAAAATGATGGATACATTGCCAGAATGAACATATTTATTTGATCTCGGCACAAATAATCATCTAGTGATATTCTCAATAGCTTTAATGCATTCCTTGACCCAGAAAATGTATATTTTGACACCAAGATTGACCTTCTATGTGGCTTGGAAGCCGAGATATTTGCACTTATAGATTTTACATGGCGGCCACCTTGGAAATCCAAGATGGCCGCCATCGGCCATCTTGATGAAGTGGCTCCCACCAAAAATTGAAAGCTATGGTGATGTAGAGCACATGGAAAAAGTTTGGTGCTTTTGTCCGGCGCGTCCCCATTATTTTGCTAAGCTGCCGCACTAAATAGATAGACATTCTGAATAGATAGACATTCTGAATAGATAGACATTCTAATAGATAGACATTCTGAATAGATAGACATTCTGAATAGATAGACAGTCTGAATAGATAGACATTCTAATAGATAGACATTCTGAATAGATAGACATTCTGAATAGATAGACATTCTAATAGATAGACATTCTGAATAGATAGACATTCTAATAGATAGACATTCTGAATAGATAGACATTCTAATAGATAGACATTCTGAATAGATAGACATTCTAATAGATAGACATTCTGAATAGATAGACATTCTAATAGATAGACATTCTAGATAGACATTCTAGATAGACATTCTAATAAATAGACATTCTGAATAGATAGACATTCTAATAGATAGACTCAAAACCTGGGTAGGACTTTCGGGCACTGCCCTAAACTGGTTTGGATCCTACCTACAGGACAGAAGCTAGGGGTAGTGGTGGTCTAGTGGATAGTGAGTTGGACTTGGGATCGGAAGGTTGTGAGTTCAAATCCCGCCTGAAGCCACACCACTACTAGTGTGCCCTTGGGTAAGGCACTTAGCCCTCAGTTACTCCAGGGGAAATGTCCCTGTAATTCGTAATTGTAAGTCGCTTTGGATAAAAGCGTCTGCTAAATGGCTAAATTAATTAATTAATTAATTAAGAAGCTACTACGTATGTCTCCATTGGCAACTTTGTATCTGACCAAATTAAAATGACATGTGGGGTTCCCCAAGGGTCAATCCTTGGCCCCCTCCTATTCTATCTCTACATACTTCCATTGGGACACATCATAAAAAATAACAAAATTGCCTTCCACAACTATGCGGATGACACTCAAATCTACATAGCCCTCTCACCTAACGACTATAGTCCCATCGACAATCTCTGTAATTGCATTGAACAAATAAACACCTGGATGACACAAATATGTATCAGATCTCCTCCCACCCTATATTCCCGCAAGGTCCCTAAGGTCAGCTGAGACTAATCAGCTAATCATTCCAAGAGTGAAAACAAAACAGGGTGCAGCAGCTTTCAGTCTCACTGCTGCATGCTCCTGGAACAAACTCCAAATATAAATACAAATAATTTCAATCTAAGCTAAAAACCTTCATGTTTTGCAGCAGTTATGATTAAACACAAACACTTCTATCAATGTCTTTTATCCACTAACTACTATCATATTAAATGTTTTATCTATTTACTTCTTATATTTGCTTTTATTCATTGTCATTTTTATTTTCTTACTATGCTCCTCTTGCTGTATTTTGTATTCGTGTATGTAAAGCACTTTGAATTGCCCCTGCAATGTGGTACACACATAAACTGGCCTTGCCTAATGAAGACATCTACAACACTTACTGTAGAATGTCACTTACTGTAGAATGTCACTTACTGTAGAATGGTCCAGGGCTGCATGATCAGAGGTGAGAGGCTGCCCTCAGTAGAAACCTGGGAGGAGAGAGGAGAGGAGGAGAGGAGGAGAGGAGAGGAGAGAGGAGAGGGGAGAGGGGAGAGGAGTGAGGAGAGGAGAGGAGAGGAGAGGAGAGGAGAGAAGAGGGGAGAGGAGTGAGGAGAGGAGAGGAGAGGAGAGGAGGAGAGGAGAGAGGAGAGGAGAGGAGAGGAGAGAGGAGAGGAGAGGTGAGGAGAGGAGAGGAAAGGAGGAGAGAGGAGGAGAGGAGAGAGGAGAGAGGAGAGGAGAGAGGAGAGGAGAGGAGAGGAGAGGAGAGGAAAGGAGGAGAGGAGAGGAGAGGAGAGGAGGAGAGGAGAGGGGAGAGGAGAGGAGGAGAGGAGAGGAGGAGAGGAGAGAAGAGGAGAGGAGGAGAGGAGAGGAGAGGAGAGGAAAGGAGGAGAGGAGAGGAGAGGAGGAGAGGAGAGGGGAGAGGAGAGGAGAGGGGAGAGGAGAGGAGAAGGGAGAGGAGAGGAGAGGAGAGGAGAGGAGAGGAGAGGAGAGGAGAGGAGAGGAGAGGAGAGGAGAAGGGAGAGGAGAGGAGAGGAGAGGAGGGGAGAGGATAAGGGAGAGGAGAGGAGAGAGGAGAGGAGAGAGGAGAGGAGAGGAGAGGGGAGAGGAGAGGAGAGGGGAGAGGAGAGGAGAGAGGAGAGGAAAGGAGAGGAAAGGAGGAGAGGAGAGAGGAGAGGAGAGAGGAGAGGAGAGAGGAGAGGAGAGGAGAGGAGAGGAGAGGAGAGGAGAGGAGAGGAGGAGAGAAGAGAGGAGAGGAGAGGAGAGGAGAGGAGAGGAGGAGAGGAGAGGAGAGGAGAGGAGGAGAGGAGAGGAGAGGAGAGGAAAGGAGGAGAGGAGAGGAGATGAGGAGAGGAAAGAGGAGAGGAGAGGGGAGGAAAGGAGAGGAGAGGAGAGGAGGAGAGGAGAGAGGAGAGGAGAGAGGATAGGAGAGGAGAGGAGAGAGGAGGAGAGGAGAGAGGAGAGAGGAGAGGAGAGGAGAGGAGAGAGGAGAGGAGAGGAGGGGAGAGGAGAGGAGAGGAGGGGAGAGGATAGGGGAGAGGAGAGGAGAGGAGAGAGGAGAGGAGAGAGGAGAGGAGAGGAGAGGGGAGAGGAGAGGAGAGGAGAGGAGAGGAGAGGAGAGGAGGAGAGGAGGAGAGGAGAGGAGGAGAGGAGAGGAGAGGAGAGGGGAGGAAGGGAGAGGAGAGGAGAGGAGAGGAGAGGAGAGAAGAGAAGAGGAGAGGAGAGGAGAGGAGAGGAGAGGAGAGGAGAGGAGAGGAGAGGAGAGGAGAGGAGAGGAGAGGAGAGGAGAGGAGAGGAGAGGAGAGGAGAGGAGAGGAGAGGAGAGGAGAGGAGAGGAGAGGAGAGGAGAGGAGAAGAGGAGAGGAGAGGAGAGGAGAGGAGAGGAGAGGAGAGGAGAGGAGAGGAGAGGAGAGGAGAGGAGAGGAGAGGAGAGGAGAAGAGGAGAGGAGAGGAGAGAAGAGTCCAAAGTGACTTACTACATTGTAATGAGTGCATACATTGCAGGATTTGTGATCCCAACAGGAATCAAACCTACGACCGAAGCATTGTTAGCGCCATGCTCTACCAACTGAGCTTTCTGAGATCACATCAGTGCCATATCACATAAACGCCATCATGACATTGTTTGAATGGAATCTAAACCACACTCCGCTGAATTCACTCTCAACACTCCGCTGAATTCACTCTCAACACTCCGCTGAATTCACTCTCCACACTCCGCTGAATTCACTCTCCACACTCCGCTGAATTCACTCTCATTAATATTGTGAAATCAAAAGCACCTTGGGAAGTCTTTCTTTGTCCACAAACTGTTTCCGTACTGCAGCAGTGAAGGTATTTATCAGGTCGTATAACGTCGTTTATATAACGTCGTTTATATGACATCGTTTATATAACGTCGTTTATATGACACGTCACAAACAGGAGCGGTGAACTTTACCACTGGCAGGGTCACATGACAGCAACGCCTTAGCCAATCAGGAAGGTTTCTGGTGCAAAGTGCCTTTGAGTGGGAGGCAGGGAGGCTGCAGCGAGTCAGGAGTTCCACTGTATGTTTACCCCCCCGCCATATAGACAAAACAGGAAGAGAATTGGCATTTTTTTGGTTCCAGCTTGATTCATTAGATGCGTAAATAGACGTGGTCGGACTGATTTCCTTGCAGGATCTCATTTTTAAGACCTAGCACCTCATTTTTAGACCGGATAACTGAAGTTATCAGACCAGACCCAGACCAGACCAGACCAGACCAGACCAGACCCAGACCAGACCTGACCCAGCCTCTGACCAAACCAGACCAAACCAGACCAGAACCAGACCAGACCAGACCCAGGCCAAGACCAAACCAGACCAGACCCAGACCAAACCAGACCAGACCAAACCAGACCAGACCAAACCAGACCAGACCAAACCAGACCAGACCAAACCAGACCAGGCCCAGACCAGACCCAGACCAGCCCAGACCAAACCAGACCAGACCCAGGCCCAGACCAAACCAGACCAGACCCAGACCAAACCAGACCAGACCAGACCAGACCCAGACCAAACCAGACCAGACCAAACCAGACCAGACAAGGCCCAGACCAGCCCAGACCAAACCAGACCAGACCAGACCCAGGCCCAGACCAAACCAGACTAGACCAGACCCAGACCCAGACCCAGACCAGACCAGACCAGACCCAGACCAGACCAAACCAGACCAGACCAGACCAGACCAGACCCAGACCAGACCCAGACCAGACCAGACCCAGACCAGACCAGACCAGACCAGACCAGACCAGACCCAGACCAGACCAGACCCAGACCAGACCAGACCAGACCAGACCCAGACCAGACCAAACCAGACCAGACCAGACCAGACCAGACCCAGACCAGACCAAACCAGACTAG
Organism: Nansenia antarctica; assembly: GCF_963989245.1. NCBI lineage: Eukaryota > Metazoa > Chordata > Actinopteri > Argentiniformes > Microstomatidae > Nansenia > Nansenia antarctica. The sequence goes on from NW_027663049.1 coordinate 34,658, forward strand.
ACCAGCCCAGTTCTATAAAACAGTTTGGGCTCCTCACCACAAAACCCCCTCTACTACTCTACTACAAAGACACTTATGGAGGTCAGTGCCACTCACTCAGGAGTGGCACCAAGCTTAGCCAACTAGCTTAGCCAACTAGCTTAGCTAACCCTAACCCAACACAACACCACAACACCACAACACCACAACACACCACCATAACACAACACACAAAAACACAACAACACACTTAAACACACTAACAGTGAGTTACTGCTAGCATTAGCATGTAGCATTATTACAACACAGCGTATCTTACCTTCTTGATACTTCAGTGAGATCTGCACCTGTGTGTGTGTGTGAGTGTGTGAGTGTGAGTGTGTGTGAGCGTGTGTGTGTGTGAGTGTGTGTGTGAGTGTGAGCGTGTGTGTGTGAGCGTGTGTGTGTGAGAGAGTGTGTGTGTGTGAGAGAGTGTGTGTGTGTGAGAGAGTGTGTGTGTGTGTGAGAGAGTGTGTGTGTGTGTGTGTGAGTGTGTGTGTGTGTGTGTGTGTGAGTGTGAGTGTGTGTGTGTGTGTGAGTGTGAGCGTGTGTGAGCGTGTGTGAGCGTGTGTGTGAGTGTGTGTGTGTGTGTGTGTGTGAGTGTGAGTGTGTGTGTGTGTGTGTGTGTGAGTGTGTGTGAGTGTGAGTGTGTGTGAGTGTGTGTTATCAGAGGAGGGTGGGTCATGAGGCTGAGGGTCAGGCCTCCAGGGTTTATGGCCACCCTGTTCTGTTTAAAGGAACAGAGGAATGGTTGCGTGGGTGTGCTGGCGCTATGTCATAGAGAGGGCTCTGATGTCATAGAGAGGGCTCTGATGTCATAGAGAGGGCTCTGATGTCATAGAGAGGAATCTGATGACTACTATGGGCTAGCCTAGCGCTATGAGGCTACTATGGGCTAGCCTAGCGCTATGAGTCTACCTACTATGGGCTAGCCTGGGGCTATGAGGCTACTATGGGCTAGCCTAGCGCTATGAGGCTACTATGGGCTAAATGCATTTACGACAACGCACCCCCTTACCTCAAGGACCTGGTCAAATCCCACAGCCTCTCCACTCGCACTCTCCGCTCATCAAATGCAAACCTCCTCAAACCCACCAAAACCCACCTCCGCTCCATGGGAGACCGGGCCTTCTGCTCCATCGCCCCCGAACTGTGGAACGCCCTCCCTGCCCACCTGAGAGCACCACAGTCGGTCGACTCTTTTAAGAGCGGACTTAAGACTCCTCTTTTTAACAAAGCGTTCCAGTAGCCAGATTAGTATTTATTTATTTTTCTTTAGTTTTATGCCACAGTGTCTTTTTAACCTTTCTGCTTTTGATGTTTTTAGTGATCTTTATTGTGTTGTGCTGTTTTTGTTTCTTTTATTGACTGTAGCACTTTGAGATTCTTGGAATGTAAAGTGCTTTATAAATGAAATCCATTATTATTATTATTATTAAATATTATTATTACTATGGGCTAGCCTAGCGCTATGAGGCTACTATGAGCTAGCCTAGCGCTATGGGCCTACTATGGGCTAGCCTAGCGCTATGGGGCTACTATGAGCTAGCCTAGCGCTATGGGGCTACTATGAGCTAGCCTAGCGCTATGAGGCTACTATGGGCTAGCCTAGCGCTATGAGGCTACTATGGGCTAGCCTAGCGCTATGGGGCTACTATGGGCTAGCCTAGCGCTATGGGGCTACTATGGGCTAGCCTAGCGCTATGGGGCTACTATGGGCTAGCCTGGGGCTATGGGGCTACTATGGGCTAGCCTAGCGCTATGGGGCTACTATGGGCTAGCCTAGCGCTATGGGGCTACTATGAGCTAGCCTAGCGCTATGAGGCTACTATGGGCTAGCCTAGCGCTATGAGGCTACTATGGGCTAGCCTAGCGCTATGGGGCTACTATGGGCTAGCCTAGCGCTATGGGGCTACTATGGGCTAGCCTAGCGCTATGGGGCTACTATGGGCTAGCCTGGGGCTATGGGGCTACTATGGGCTAGCCTAGCGCTATGGGGCTACTATGGGCTAGCCTAGCGCTATGGGGCTACAATGGGCTAGCCTAGCGCTATGGGTCTACTATGGGCTGTGCTAGTGGTGGGGTGGGTTCTTTATATAGCACATTTCATACAACAGCTGCAATTCAAAGTGCAACAGCTGCAATTCTTACATACGTGCTTTACATATAGCATACACCAGAGTCTCTCATGTCAGGGGGGAGGGCGTTTCAGAGTCTCTCAGGTCAGGGGGGAGGAGGGCGTTCCAGAGTCTCTCAGGTCAGGGGGGAGGTGGGCGTTTCAGAGTCTCTCAGGTCAGGGGGGAGGAGGGCGTTCCAGAGTCTCTCAGGTCAGGGGGGAGGAGGGCGTTCCAGAGTCTCTCAGGTCAGGGGGGGGGAGGGCGTTCCAGAGTCTCTCAGGTCAGGGGGGAGGGCGTTCCAGAGTCTCTCAGGTCAGGGGGGAGGGCGTTCCAGAGTCTCTCAGGTCAGGGGGGAGGTGGGCGTTTCAGAGTCTCTCAGGTCAGGGGGGAGGAGGGCGTTCCAGAGTCTCTCAGGTCAGGGGGGAGGAGGGCGTTCCAGAGTCTCTCAGGTCAGGGGGGAGGAGGGCGTTCCAGAGTCTCTCAGGTCAGGGGGGAGGAGGGCGTTCCAGAGTCTCTCAGGTCAGGGGGGAGGAGGGCGTTCCAGAGTCTCTCAGGTCAGGGGGGAGGAGGGCGTTCCAGAGTCTCTCAGGTCAGGGGGGAGGAGGGCGTTCCAGAGTCTCTCAGGTCAGGGGGGAGGAGGGCGTTCTAGAGTCTCTCAGGTCAGGGGGGAGGAGGGCGTTCCAGAGTCTCTCAGGTCAGGGGGGAGGAGGGCGTTCTAGAGTCTCTCAGGTCAGGGGGGAGGGCGTTCCAGAGTCTCTCAGGTCAGGGGGGAGGAGGGCGTTCCAGAGTCTCTCAGGTCAGGGGGGAGGAGGGCGTTCCAGAGTCTCTCAGGTCAGGGGGGAGGAGGGCGTTCTAGAATCTCTCTGTCCCCTTTAGTTCTTAGTCTGGTCCTTGCCGGAGGACCTCAGTGTCCGGCTGGATGAGTAGGGGTGGATGAGTAGGTGTGGATGAGTAGGGAGGGATGAGGAGGGCTGGATGAGTAGGAGTGGATGAGTAGGGGTGGATGAGTAGGGGGGGATGAGTAGGGGGGGATGAGGAGGGGGGGATGAGGAGGGGTGGATGAGGAGGGGTGGATGAGGAGGGGGGGATGAGGAGGGGTGGATGAGTAGGGGGGGATGAGTAGGAGTGGATGAGTAGGGGTGGATGAGTAGGAGTGGATGAGGAGGGGGGGAGGAGGAGGGCTGGATGAGGAGGGGGGATGAGGAGGTGTGGATGAGTAGGGGGGGATGAGTAGGGGTGGATGAGGAGGGGTGGATGAGTAGGGGTGGATGAGGAGGGGTGGATGAGGAGGGGTGGATGAGTAGGGGGGGATGAGGAGGGGTGGATGAGTAGGGGGGGGTGAGGAGGGGTGGATGAGTAGGGGTGGATAAGTAGGGGGGGATGAGGAGGGGGGGATGAGGAGGGGGGGATGAGTAGGGGTGGATGAGGAGGGGGGGATGAGGAGGGGGGGATGAGGAGGGGGGGATGAGGAGGGGTGGATGAGGAGGGGGGGATGAGGAGGGAGGGATGAGGAGGGCTGGATGAGGAGGGGGGGATGAGTAGGGGGGGATGAGGAGGGGTGGATGAGTAGGGGTGGATGAGGAGGGGTGGATGAGGAGGGGTGGATGAGTAGTGGGGGATGAGGAGGGGTGGATGAGTAGGGGGGATGAGGAGGGGTGGATGAGGAGGGGTGGATGAGGAGGGGTGGATGAGTAGGGGGGATGAGGAGGGGTGGATGAGGAGGGGTGGATGAGTAGGGGGGGATGAGTAGGGGGGGATGAGGAGGGGTGGATGAGGAGGGGTGGATGAGTAGGGAGGGATGAGGAGGGGTGGATGAGTAGGGGGGGATGAGGAGGGAGGGATGAGGAGGGGGGGATGAGTAGGGGTGGATGAGTAGGGGGGGATGAGTAGGGGGGGATGAGGAGGGGTGGATGAGGAGGGGTGGATGAGTAGGGAGGGATGAGGAGGGGTGGATGAGTAGGGGGGGATGAGGAGGGAGGGATGAGGAGGGGTGGATGAGTAGGGGTGGATGAGTAGGGAGGGATGAGGAGGGGTGGATGAGTAGGGGGGGATGAGTAGGAGTGGATGAGTAGGAGTGGAGGAGGAGGGGTGGATGAGTAGGGGGGGATGAGTAGGGGGGGATGAGGAGGGGGGGATGAGTAGGGGGGGATGAGGAGGGGGGGATGAGGAGGGGGGGATGAGTAGGAGTGGATGAGCAGGGGGGGATGAGGAGGGGGGGATGAGTAGGGGGGGATGAGGAGGGGGGGATGAGGAGGGGGGGATGAGGAGGGGGGGATGAGTAGGAGTGGATGAGGAGGGGGGGATGAGGAGGGGTGGATGAGGAGGGGGGGATGAGTAGGGGGGGATGAGTAGGAGTGGATGAGGAGGGGTGGATGAGGAGGGGTGGATGAGGAGGGGTGGATGAGGAGGGGTGGATGAGTAGGGGTGGATGAGGAGGGGTGGATGAGGAGGGGGGGATGAGTAGGGGGGGATGAGTAGGAGTGGATGAGGAGGGGTGGATGAGTAGGGGTGGATGAGGAGGGGTGGATGAGGAGGGGGGGGATGAGTAGGGGGGGATGAGTAGGAGTGGATGAGGAGGGGTGGATGAGGAGGGGTGGATGAGGAGGGGTGGATGAGGAGGGGTGGATGAGTAGGGGGGGGTGAGGAGGGGTGGATGAGGAGGGGTGGATGAGGAGGGGTGGATGAGTAGGGAGGGATGAGGAGGGGTGGATGAGTAGGGGGGGATGAGGAGGGGTGGAGGAGGAGGGCTGGATGAGGAGGGGGGGATGAGGAGGGGTGGATGAGGAGGGGGGGATGAGGAGGGGTGGATGAGTAGGGGGGGATGAGGAGGGGGGGATGAGGAGGGGTGGATGAGGAGGGGGGGATGAGTAGGGGTGGATGAGGAGGGGGGGATGAGTAGGGGGGGATGAGGAGGGGGGGATGAGTAGGGGGGGATGAGGAGGGGTGGATGAGTAGGGAGGGATGAGGAGGGGTGGATGAGTAGGGGGGGATGAGGAGGGGTGGATGAGTAGGGAGGGATGAGGAGGGGTGGATGAGGAGGGGGGGATGAGTAGGGGGGGATGAGTAGGGGGGGATGAGGAGGGGGGGATGAGTAGGGGGGGATGAGGAGGGGGGGATGAGTAGGGGGGGACTACGTCATAACTAGTGTGCTTGGTGCAACCCATTCAAGTTTAGTAGTGACTAAATCTTGATTTAGTAAATACTTACGCTATAACTAGGGTTAGTTTGTACTTAGTAAGAAGTGGTGCAACCGACCCCTGGAACTGCTGCGCCCTGCTGCTTCTTTACTCACCAACTGCCAAAACATTCCGGAACTCTCACCACCTGGAGTGCCTAAAGGTGTTCTATGTTGGTGTTTTACCTAGCAACAACACTCTGATTGGTGCAACCGACCCCAGATGTGTCCACTCACTGAGCCCAACATGTCTCTGCTGCAGTACCTGTTTCCTGTCCACGGTGTCCATGGATACCAGGAGGGGAAGGAAGCTGATGATGTCACCATGATGATGTCACCATGACCCCCAGCCTGTTGTACAATGTTACACAATGCTGGAAACTACTGATGTTGTAACACACACACACACACACATATACACACACACCTACAGACACACAGACACGCACACACACACATATATATATACACACACACACACACACAGACACGCACACACACACACAGACACGCATACGCACACACACACACACACGCACATATATATACACAGACAGACTCAGACACAGAGACAGACACAGAGACAGACACAGACACAGACACACACACACAGACACACACACACACACACACACACACACACACACACACACGTACCAATCCCATAGTAACACAGCTCTTGAGTCAAGCTTAGCCAGGGGGGAAGGTGGCTAACTTTCTAACCTCAAAATAAGTCAGTCTTATTTTCTATGCAACAGGCAGTCTTAATTAGACTGGTCTAACCTGAGAATATAAAACTAGTCTAAGGCTTAGACCAGTCCTAATCTATGTTTATGAGAATATAAAGCTAGTCTAAGGTTTAGACCAGTATGAGAATGTAAGACTAGTCTAAGGCTTAGACCAGTCTTAATCTATGTTTATGAGAATATAAGACTAGTCTAAGGCTTAGACCAGTCCTAATCTATGTTTATGAGAATATAAAAGTAGTCTAAGGCTTAGACCAGTCTTAATCTATGTTTATGAGAATATAAAGCTAGTCTAAGGCTTAGACCAGTCTTAATCTATGTTTATGAGAATATAGGACTAGTCTAAGGCTTAGACCAGTCTTAATGAATGAATGAATGAATGAATGGACTTTATTGTCATTGCTACAGTACAGGTACCAAACAACGAAATTTAGGAGGGGTGGCTCCCCTGGTGTTAGGAAAGGGGAAAAAAACTACTCACCAGGACATCACTATTATGACATCATAACATCATAACATGGTAAACACACCAGGGGGCCGTTCCACTAATGTTGATTAGTATATCGCCGATTAAAATAAATCAGGCGATCAGGCAACTCGGGATTGGAATTCAAGCCTCAGGTGATTCCTCGAACGAGGATTAGGCTTGTATCATGAGTGTTCACAGAACACCGGCTTAGAAATCCTCGATATGGGCGCGTGCACGCAGACATAAAGAGCCCAGAAGAGTCGATCTGTCGAAATGAAGATACTCCACTCTGCAGGGGTCCTACATTTGCGCAGCATTCCGAATTATTGATCTTTATGAAGACGGAAAAATAAGATGTAAAATAGTGCAATACTGCCGCAATTAACAAGGCGAGGGAAATGGTTTGGCAAGAAATTGCTGACCGATTAAATGCGTAGGTCATACTAGCCCCAGTTATTGTTATATGTTCATATTTTAATAAATTAATATTTACTACTGTGGTGATATCAGCAGCAGGCTACAAGCCTTCATATCGTCACAATGGCCTAGTGGTATCGACCGCTGCCATAGTATTTATTCGTCATTTTAAATCGGTGGTTCAAATCCCTCTTCAGACACACTTTTTACTGCATTTCGTTGTCTGAATCTAATCTAAAATCTCATCTAAAAAAGTATGTAGGCTATACAATTATGGTGCAGGCTAATTTACAAGAACTGACACGATTACAATGGTGTTTGAAGCCTTTTCATGAAATCTTCGGTTAAATGTAAAAAAAAAAATAAAAAAAATAAATCAAGTCTCGAACTCGCAACCTTAGGAACTCTAGCTGGTTGCCTTAACCACTGCGCCAGCCAGACCGCTGTGACAAAAGCATTGCAAGTTAATAGACATACCTATTTATTTTATTGTATTTTTTACACTTTCTAATTTATTTATCTATCGATCTATCTATCTATCACACTTTCAAAATATCAGGTTATCTATCACACAATCAAACTATCTATCTATCGATCGATCACACTTTCAAATTATCAAATTATCTATCTATCACACAGTCAAACTATCTATCTATCTATCTATCTCGTGTGAAGTGGGAACTAATATTTCCTAAAAGACACTTGAGGAACTGTCGTTCGGGATGTAGTTTCCGCCTGTGAGCCTTTTTTGACGCACGCATTACCTTAGCCAGCCTCTTAGCCTGCTCGTGACCAGAATAACTCGGGAGGCTATGTTGCATAGCAACCAAACAGCGAATTATTTGAGCCACATTGATGGAACCGAACGCAAGATAAAATTATCGCCGATTAGAACTTTATCGCGGATTAGAAGATAATCGAGCTTCGTGGAATAGGCCCCAGGACACATCACTATTAAGACATCATAACATCATAACATGGTAAACACAGCAGGACACATCACTATTATGACATCATAACATCATAACATGGTAAACACAGCAGGACACATCACTATTATGACATCATAACATCATAACATGGTAAACACAGCAGGACACATCACTATTATGACATCATAACATCATAACATGGTAAACACAGCAGGACTCCAGGTGAGTTTGGGAAGCAGAACTTTAATAAAACAACAAGACGACAGATGTCAGTGAAACATTCCTCATCTAAAGAGATCAGAACACATCATATCTATCAACATTAACCTCAGACACTTCATACCTCAATGATATATATATATATATATTCTATATTCATACTTCAATTATCCTGTCTGTTAAGTCACTACAGTGAAATATGATCAATTTGGAAAATAAAACACATGTGTCACATCATACAATATCATCTCCATGTCCATCCATATATTACTTTATCTCAGTTTGAAGCCATATAAAATATATTAGTTTCAGTTTTTTCTCTGAAAATATTTTCTAACAGAACTCTGAGATGCCCCTTACTAACTGGTTAACACTAACTAACTAGTTAACACTAACTAACTAGTTAACACTAACTAACTAACACTAACTAACTAGTTAACACTAACTAACACTAACTAACTAGTTAACACTAACTACCTAACTAGTTAACACTAACTAACTAACTAGTTAGCACTAACTAACTAACACTAACTAACTAACTAGTTAACACTAACTAACTAACTAGTTAACACTAACTAACTAGTTAAAAATAACTAACTAACTAGTTAACACTAACTAACTAACTAACTAACTAACTAGTTAACACTAACTAACTAACACTAACTAACTAACACTAACTAACTAGTTAACACTAACTAACTAGTTAACACTAACTTACTAACTAGTTAACACTAACTAACTAGTTAACATTAACACATTTCAGTGCAAGTTTGATTCAGAATGATAATGATCACAGTTATAGAGAAACACTGTAAGACACTAACACTGCAGAGGGGAGGCTGTGGAGGTAGAAAACAGAGGCCAGGGGAGGCTGTGGAGGTAGAGGACAGGCTCATTGCAATGCATAGTATAGTTCGACCTCCCCCAGCCTCCCCTGGTGTTCTACCTCCCCCAGCCTCCCCTGGTGTTCTACCTCCCCCAGCCTCCCCTGGTGTTCTACCTCCCCCAGCCTCCCCTGGTGTTCTACCTCCCCCAGCCTCCCCTGGTGTTCTACCTCCCCCAGCCTCCCCTGGTGTTCTACCTCCCCCAGCCTCCCCTGGTGTTCTACCTAGTCCCCTAGCCTCCCCTGGTGTTCTACCTCCCCCAGTCTCCCCTGGTGTTCTACCTCCCCCAGCCTCCCCTGGTGTTCTACCTCCCCCAGCCTCCCCTGGTGTTCTACCTAGTCCCCTAGCCTCCTAGTCTCCTAGTCTCCTAGTCCCCTAACCTCCTAGCCTACTAGTCTCCTAGCCCCCTAGTCTGCTAGCCCCCTAGTCTGCTAGCCCCCTAGTCTCCTAGCCTCCTAGCCCCCTAGTCCATTAGTCTCCTAGCCCCCTAGTCCACTAGTCTCCTAGTCCACTAGTCTGCTAGTCCCCTAGTCTTCTAGCCTCCTAGTCTCCTAGTGCCCTAGCCCCCATCTCCCATCCCTAGCCTCCTAGCCCCCACCTCCACCTCCACCCCTAGGCCCCACCCCCACCCCTAACCCCGCCCCTAACCCCACCCCTATCCCTAACCCCACCCCTATTCCTATCCCCGCCCCTAGCCCCACCCCTAGCCCTAACCCCGCCCCTAACCCCCACCCCGCCCCTAACCCCCACCCCTAGCCCTAACCCCGCCCCTAACCCCACCCCTATCCCTAACCCCACCCCTAACCCCGCCCCTAGCCCCGCCCCTCAGGTGCGGGGTCAGGTGGTGTGGACGTAGTTTCCAGGGAAGAAGCCGTGGTGTCCGTGCAGCGCGCCCTCACACCAGCCGTCCTGCCCCCTGCTGGTCAGGTAGATCACCTGCCCCTGGCGGAACACCAGGTCCCCCGGCCGCCCTGTGTCGTAGTCGTACAGCGCCACCACTAGGACACACGGGGTACTGCAGTCAGACCACAACACCACCACTAGGACACACGGGGTACTGCGGTCAGACCACAACACCACCACTAAGACACACGGGGTACTGCGGTCAGACCACAACACCAACACCTCTCTGCTGTCTAACTACCTAGGGGGTAACCGTGGTAACTCCATGGTAACTATGGTAACTCCCTGGTAACTATGGTAACTCCATGGTCACTATGGTAACTCCATGGTCACTATGGTAACTCCATGGTCACTATGGTAACTCCATGGTAACTCCATGGTAACTCCACGGTAACTATGGTATCTCCACGGTAACTATGGTAACTCCACGGTAACTATGGTACCTCCATGGTAACTATGGTAACTCCATGGTCACTATGGTAACTCCATGGTCACTATGGTAACTCCATGGTAACTATGGTAACTCCATGGTAACTATGGTAGCTTTTGTAGACTTTGTTGTAAGTCGCTTTGGATAAAGGCGTCAGGTTGCTAAATGGTGTAAACGTGACACAGTCTGGTGTTTTGGTCCTCATGTCAATAACCAATCAAAATGTTCAGACTTTTCTTTTGAAACATGGAACTACGTTTCAACGTTGTTGAGAATCACAACACAAACTCGCTAGTCAAGCCAAAATACTGCAACAACGCAATGGATTGGGTGAGTAATCCCCACTGCTACCCTAGTTAACTACAACACTACTTTACATTGTTACCTAGTTAACTACAACACTAACGGCGTGACATTGGACAGGACGCTCACGTTTCGCCGACACCTCGAGTCACTGCGCAAGAAGTTAACAGCTCGTGTGGCGTTGATGAGGCGACTGGTTGGCTCGGGCTGGGGCGCCGGCGCAAGGACCTTGCGCACGGCAGCCCTAGCCCTCGTTTATTCAACTAGTGAATATTGCGCCCCAGTATGGTGTCGCAGTGCCCACACCCGCCTCATCGACTCGCCTATAAACGAAGCCTTGCGCATTGTGACAGGATGCTTGCGTCCTACCCCCGTGGACAACCTTCCCATCCTAGCAGGCATCCAGCCCGCAGGCCTCCGCCGCATGGGAGCCACAGCACGTCTCGCCTGCCGGGCCGTGGAGCATAATAACCATCTGCTCCATGATAGGCTCACTATAACAGCGGAGCCCTCCCGGCGTCTCAAGTCGAGACACCCATTTGTGCCTGCCGCACAGGATCTCAGGCAGCAATGCAGAGATCTCAACATCAGTGTGGCAGGATGGGCGGATTATATGTGGCGCGCGGAGTGGGAGGCTAACACCTCCAAACTCCGCGACCACATCCCAGTCGCCGGCGCTGAGCCCCTCGGGATGGACTTGCCAAGGCTATCCTGGGTGAGGCTCAATCGTCTCCGGACCGGCGTCGGGCGTTTCCGCTCATCAATGCACAGATGGGGCTTGGCCCCAAATGCGTCGTGCGAGTGTGGCGCAGAGGACCAAACCGCAGACCATATTATCCTGGATTGCCCGGTGTACCACCCACCCAACGGGATGCATGGTCTGTCGGTATTAGATGACGAGACGATGACGTGGCTTCTGGAGGGGTGTCCAGAAATATAGCCCGGGTGAGCCCCTCAACCAGGTTTCGGGGTGGTAAAAGGGTAGCCCCTCGGCCCCGAGCCTGGTGGAGTGGAGAGGAAAAACAACTACCCATATGCCGAAGAAGAACTACAACACTACTTTACATTGTTACCTAGTTAACTAGAACACTATTTTACATTGTTACCTAGTTAACTAGAACACTACTTTACATTGTTACCTAGTTAACTAGAACACTACTTTACATTGTTACCTAGTTAACTACAACACTACTTTACATTGTTACCTAGTTAACTAGAACACTACTTTACATTGTTACCTAGTTAACTAGAACACTACTTTACATTGTTACCTAGTTAACTAGAACACTACTTTACATTGTTACCTAGTTAACTATAACACTACTTTACATTGTTACCTAGTTAACTATAACACTACTTTACATTGTTACCTAGTTAACTAGAACACTACTTTACATTGTTACCTACAACACTACTTTACATTGTTACCTAGTTAACTAGAACACTACTTTACATTGTTACCTAGTTAACTACAACACTACTTTACATTGTTACCTAGTTAACTACAACACTACTTTACATTGTTACCTAGTTAACTAGAACATTACTTTACATTGTTACCTAGTTAACTACAACACTACTTTACATTGTTACCTAGTTAACTAGAACACTACTTTACATTGTTACCTAGTTAACTAGAACACTACTTTACATTGTTACCTAGTTAACCAGAACACTACTTTACATTGTTACCTAGTTAACTACAACACTACTTTACATTGTTACCTAGTTAACTACAACACTACTTTACATTGTTACCTAGTTAACTACAACACTACTTTACATTGTTACCTAGTTAACTACAACACTACTTTACATTGTTACCTAGTTAACTAGAACACTACTTTACATTGTTACCTAGTTAACTAGAACACTACTTTACATTGTTACCTAGTTAACTACAACACTACTTTACATTGTTACCTAGTTAACTAGAACACTACTTTACATTGTTACCTAGTTAACTAGAACACTACTTTACATTGTTACCTAGTTAACTACAACACTACTTTACATTGTTACCTAGTTAACTACAACACTACTTTACATTGTTACCTAGTTAACTACAACACTACTTTACATTGTTACCTAGTTAACTACAACACTACTTTACATTGTTACCTAGTTAACTAGAACACTACTTTACATTGTTACCTAGTTAACTAGAACACTACTTTACATTGTTACCTAGTTAACTACAACACTACTTTACATTGTTACCTAGTTAACTACAACACTACTTTACATTGTTACCTAGTTAACTACAACACTACTTTACATTGTTACCTAGTTAACTACAACACTACTTTACATTGTTACCTAGTTAACTAGAACACTACTTTACATTGTTACCTAGTTAACTAGAACACTACTTTACATTGTTACCTAGTTAACCAGAACACTACTTTACATTGTTACCTAGTTAACTACAACACTACTTTACATTGTTACCTAGTTAACTACAACACTACTTTACATTGTTACCTAGTTAACTACAACACTACTTTACATTGTTACCTAGTTAACTACAACACTACTTTACATTGTTACCTAGTTAACTAGAACACTACTTTACATTGTTACCTAGTTAACTAGAACACTACTTTACATTGTTACCTAGTTAACTACAACACTACTTTACATTGTTACCTAGTTAACTAGAACACTACTTTACATTGTTACCTAGTTAACTAGAACACTACTTTACATTGTTACCTAGTTAACTAGAACACTACTTTACATTGTTACCTAGTTAACTACAACACTACTTTACATTGTTACCTAGTTAACTACAACACTACTTTACATTGTTACCTAGTTAACTACAACACTACTTTACATTGTTACCTAGTTAACTACAACACTACTTTACATTGTTACCTAGTTAACTAGAACACTACTTTACATTGTTACCTAGTTAACTAGAACACTACTTTACATTGTTACCTAGTTAACTACAACACTACTTTACATTGTTACCTAGTTAACTACAACACTACTTTACATTGTTACCTAGTTAACTACAACACTACTTTACATTGTTACCTAGTTAACTACAACACTACTTTACATTGTTACCTAGTTAACTAGAACACTACTTTACATTGTTACCTAGTTAACTACAACACTACTTTACATTGTTACCTAGTTAACTACAACACTACTTTACATTGTTACCTAGTTAACTACAACACTACTTTACATTGTTACCTAGTTAACTAGAACACTACTTTACATTGTTACCTAGTTAACTACAACACTACTTTACATTGTTACCTAGTTAACTAGAACACTACTTTACATTGTTACCTAGTTAACTAGAACACTACTTTACATTGTTACCTAGTTAACTAGAACACTACTTTACATTGTTACCTAGTTAACTATAACACTACTTTACATTGTTACCTAGTTAACTATAACACTACTTTACATTGTTACCTAGTTAACTAGAACACTACTTTACATTGTTACCTACAACACTACTTTACATTGTTACCTAGTTAACTAGAACACTACTTTACATTGTTACCTAGTTAACTACAACACTACTTTACATTGTTACCTAGTTAACTACAACACTACTTTACATTGTTACCTAGTTAACTAGAACATTACTTTACATTGTTACCTAGTTAACTACAACACTACTTTACATTGTTACCTAGTTAACTAGAACACTACTTTACATTGTTACCTAGTTAACTAGAACACTACTTTACATTGTTACCTAGTTAACCAGAACACTACTTTACATTGTTACCTAGTTAACTACAACACTACTTTACATTGTTACCTAGTTAACTACAACACTACTTTACATTGTTACCTAGTTAACTACAACACTACTTTACATTGTTACCTAGTTAACTACAACACTACTTTACATTGTTACCTAGTTAACTAGAACACTACTTTACATTGTTACCTAGTTAACTACAACACTACTTTACATTGTTACCTAGTTAACTAGAACACTACTTTACATTGTTACCTAGTTAACTAGAACACTACTTTACATTGTTACCTAGTTAACTACAACACTACTTTACATTGTTACCTAGTTAACTACAACACTACTTTACATTGTTACCTAGTTAACTACAACACTACTTTACATTGTTACCTAGTTAACTAGAACACTACTTTACATTGTTACCTAGTTAACTAGAACACTACTTTACATTGTTACCTAGTTAACTACAACACTACTTTACATTGTTACCTAGTTAACTACAACACTACTTTACATTGTTACCTAGTTAACTACAACACTACTTTACATTGTTACCTAGTTAACTACAACACTACTTTACATTGTTACCTAGTTAACTAGAACACTACTTTACATTGTTACCTAGTTAACTAGAACACTACTTTACATTGTTACCTAGTTAACCAGAACACTACTTTACATTGTTACCTAGTTAACTACAACACTACTTTACATTGTTACCTAGTTAACTACAACACTACTTTACATTGTTACCTAGTTAACTACAACACTACTTTACATTGTTACCTAGTTAACTACAACACTACTTTACATTGTTACCTAGTTAACTAGAACACTACTTTACATTGTTACCTAGTTAACTAGAACACTACTTTACATTGTTACCTAGTTAACTACAACACTACTTTACATTGTTACCTAGTTAACTAGAACACTACTTTACATTGTTACCTAGTTAACTAGAACACTACTTTACATTGTTACCTAGTTAACTACAACACTACTTTACATTGTTACCTAGTTAACTACAACACTACTTTACATTGTTACCTAGTTAACTACAACACTACTTTACATTGTTACCTAGTTAACTACAACACTACTTTACATTGTTACCTAGTTAACTAGAACACTACTTTACATTGTTACCTAGTTAACTAGAACACTACCGTATTTTCCGGACTATAAGTCGCGGTTTTTTTCATACTTTGGCTGGTCCTGCGACTTATAGTCAGGTGCGACTTATATATCAATAATTCATAATCTCTGACTGACATGAACTGACATACGGTAATCTCTGACTGACATGAACCAAGGAGTAACTTCCGCTAGCGCCTCATACACGATAGAATAGCCATTATACTTGACAATGTGGACATTAAACACGACAATGTGGACATTAAACATGATGTTATGGACCTTATACACAATGTTATGGACGTTATAAACGATATTAAAGTCATTTATTCCTTCCAGAGACTGTTCTATGTTGCTAAGTTACCCCCACGAGGCTATTTTGCTACTTCCGCTAGCGCCACATACGCGATAGAATAGCCATTATACTCGACAATGTGGACATTAAACACGACAATGTGGACATTAAACATGATATTATGGACCTTATACACGATATTATGAACGTTATACACGATATTAAAGTCATTTATTACCTTTCAGAGGCTGTTCAATGTTGCATTGTTTGTAGGCCGCCCTTCATCCTAACTACTTCCGTTTTTCACCAAGCTATCTTTGTCATGGCCTTATACACGATAAATAGTCGTTACACTCGACAATGTGGACATTAAGCACTATATTATGAACGTTATACACGCTATTATGAACGTTATACACGATATTAAAGTCATTTATTACCTTTCAGAGGCTGTTCCATCCTGTTTGCTTGCTCCCGCGACGCCATTTTGCTAACCTTCGTTAGCAACGCGCTAGCTAGCCCTGGCTTTACACTCGATAATTTAAGTATTTCTAACCTTTCAGAAGAAGTTTTAACGTGAATTATGTCCTTCCTGGGCTTACAAATCCTCTCATGTCTCTTCACAGTGCCAGACTAGAGTCAAGCTCAACAGGGTCTTCTTTCCCCGCTGATTCCGCCAAGCCCGTTCCCTTGAACCATGCGACTTATAGTCCAGTGCGACTTATATGTGGTTTTTTCCTCTTCATGACCCATTTTTTGCCTGCTGCGACTTATACTCGGGTGCGACTTATAGTCCGGAAAATACGGTACTTTACATTGTTACCTAGTTAACTACAACACTACTTTACATTGTTACCTAGTTAACTACAACACTACTTTACATTGTTACCTAGTTAACTACAACACTACTTTACATTGTTACCTAGTTAACTACAACACTACTTTACATTGTTACCTAGTTAACTAGAACACTACTTTACATTGTTACCTAGTTAACTACAACACTACTTTACATTGTTACCTAGTTAACTACAACACTACTTTACATTGTTACCTAGTTAACTACAACACTACTTTACATTGTTACCTAGTTAACTAGAACACTACTTTACATTGTTACCTAGTTAACTACAACACTACTTTACATTGTTACCTAGTTAACTAGAACACTACTTTACATTGTTACCTAGTTAACTACAACACTACTTTACATTGTTACCTAGTTAACTACAACACTACTTTACATTGTTACCTAGTTAACTACAACACTACTTTACATTGTTACCTAGTTAACTAGAACACTACTTTACATTGTTACCTAGTTAACTACAACACTACTTTACATTGTTACCTAGTTAACTACAACACTACTTTACATTGTTACCTAGTTAACTACAACACTACTTTACATTGTTACCTAGTTAACTACAACACTACTTTACATTGTTACCTAGTTAACTAGAACACTACTTTACATTGTTACCTAGTTAACTAGAACACTACTTTACATTGTTACCTAGTTAACTACAACACTACTTTACATTGTTACCTAGTTAACTACAACACTACTTTACATTGTTACCTAGTTAACTAGAACACTACTTTACATTGTTACCTAGTTAACTAGAACACTACTTTACATTGTTACCTAGTTAACTACAACACTACTTTACATTGTTACCTAGTTAACTACAACACTACTTTACATTGTTACCTAGTTAACTAGAACACTACTTTACATTGTTACCTAGTTAACTACAACACTACTTTACATTGTTACCTAGTTAACTAGAACACTACTTTACATTGTTACCTAGTTAACTAGAACACTACTTTACATTGTTACCTAGTTAACTACAACACTACTTTACATTGTTACCTAGTTAACTACAACACTACTTTACATTGTTACCTAGTTAACTAGAACACTACTTTACATTGTTACCTAGTTAACTACAACACTACTTTACATTGTTACCTAGTTAACTACAACACTACTTTACATTGTTACCTAGTTAACTAGAACACTACTTTACATTGTTACCTAGTTAACTACAACACTACTTTACATTGTTACCTAGTTAACTACAACACTACTTTACATTGTTACCTAGTTAACTACAACACTACTTTACATTGTTACCTAGTTAACTAGAACACTACTTTACATTGTTACCTAGTTAACTAGAACACTACTTTACATTGTTACCTAGTTAACTACAACACTACTTTACATTGTTACCTAGTTAACTAGAACACTACTTTACATTGTTACCTAGTTAACTACAACACTACTTTACATTGTTACCTAGTTAACTACAACACTACTTTACATTGTTACCTAGTTTAACTACAACACTACTTTACATTGTTACCTAGTTAACTACAACACTACTTTACATTGTTACCTAGTTAACTACAACACTACTTTACATTGTTACCTAGTTAACTAGAACACTACTTTACATTGTTACCTAGTTAACTACAACACTACTTTACATTGTTACCTAGTTAACTAGAACACTACTTTACATTGTTACCTAGTTAACTACAACACTACTTTACATTGTTACCTAGTTAACTACAACACTACTTTACATTGTTACCTAGTTAACTAGAACACTACTTTACATTGTTACCTAGTTAACTAGAACACTACTTTACATTGTTACCTAGTTAACTACAACACTACTTTACATTGTTACCTAGTTAACTAGAACACTACTTTACATTGTTACCTAGTTAACTACAACACTACTTTACATTGTTACCTAGTTAACTACAACACTACTTTACATTGTTACCTAGTTTAACTACAACACTACTTTACATTGTTACCTAGTTAACTACAACACTACTTTACATTGTTACCTAGTTAACTAGAACACTACTTTACATTGTTACCTAGTTAACTACAACACTACTTTACATTGTTACCTAGTTAACTACAACACTACTTTACATTGTTACCTAGTTAACTAGAACACTACTTTACATTGTTACCTAGTTAACTACAACACTACTTTACATTGTTACCTAGTTAACTAGAACACTACTTTACATTGTTACCTAGTTAACTAGAACACTACTTTACATTGTTACCTAGTTAACTACAACACTACTTTACATTGTTACCTAGTTAACTACAACACTACTTTACATTGTTACCTAGTTAACTAGAACACTACTTTACATTGTTACCTAGTTAACTACAACACTACTTTACATTGTTACCTAGTTAACTACAACACTACTTTACATTGTTACCTAGTTAACTAGAACACTACTTTACATTGTTACCTAGTTAACTAGAACACTACTTTACATTGTTACCTAGTTAACTACAACACTACTTTACATTGTTACCTAGTTAACTAGAACACTACTTTACATTGTTACCTAGTTAACTAGAACACTACTTTACATTGTTACCTAGTTAACTAGAACACTACTTTACATTGTTACCTAGTTAACTACAACACTACTTTACATTGTTACCTAGTTAACTAGAACACTACTTTACATTGTTACCTAGTTAACTACAACACTACTTTACATTTTCCAAAAGAAAAGTCAGATCATTACATCAGATCCCGACATGAGGACCAAAGCATTAGAACGTGTCACAAATGTCAATGTGGCACGGTAACCGTGGTAACTACGCGGTACCTATTTGTAACTACGCGGTAACCGTGGTAACGTGAGTGTGTGTGTGTGTGTGTTACCTTTCTCTAAGAAGTCCGGCGGGGCGGAGGTGTCGTAATCCACCGGGGGAGGGAGGGGGGGCATGATGTCATCGAACCCCCCCGCCATGTCCAATAGCGGTGGAGGGGGCGGGGCTGGGATCTCCAGGTCTAACGGGATTGGGCAGAATAATCAGAATAATCAGACTTCCCGGATCACATGATCACATCTGGTCTCTCGTGACAACCAACCAACCCACCGACCGACCGACCGGAAGTCGTCATTTCAGTCAGAGACAGAGAGAGCTCAGCAGCAGCAGCAGCGACAGCAGCACTCACCTTCTCCCCCTCTGGTCTGGAGAAGTATTACACCCACACAGACTGCCCTCTACTGTCCCCTCTGGTCTGGAGGAGTATTACACCCACACAGACTGTCCTCTACTGCCCCCTCTGGTCTGGGGGAGTATTACACCCACACAGACTGTCCTCTACTGCCCCCCTGGCCAGGAGGGGTATTACACCCACACAGACTGTCCTCTACTGCCCCCTCTGTTCTGGAGGGGTATTACAACCACACAGACTGTCCTCTACTGCCCCCTCTGGTCTGGAGGGGTATTACAACCACACAGACTGTCCTCTACTGCCCCCTCTGGTCTGGGGGAGTATTACACCCACACAGACTGTCCTCTACTGCCCCCCTGGCCAGGAGGGGTATTACACCCACACAGACTGTCCTCTACTGCCCCCCCCTGGTCAGGAGGAGTATTACAACCACACAGACTGCCCTCTACTGCCCCCTCTGGCCAGTAGGGGTATTACACCCACACAGACTGTCCTCTACTGCCCCCCCTGGTCAGGAAGAGTATTACAACCACACAGACTACTCACCCAGGTGTTCCAGGCTGGCTGGGAGGCAGGTGAGGGGGGGCTGGGAACCTGGGAGGGCCAGGAGGCAGGAGAGGGGGCTGAGGGGGGTCGGGGGGCTGCCGGGGGCCAGGGGGGGGGGGTATGGAGGGGGAGGGGGGATCATGACTGACAGGTGAGCAGAGAGATAGCACCGTAAGACTTCATATCCAGGACTAGAGTACTAAGACCTAATGCTAATGCTAATATTGATATCAATACAGATGTTAATATAAGAGCTAATGCTAATAGTATTATTGACACCAACGTCATAAACAACTGCTACTAATCCAGGGAGATATGTGACACAGTCTGGTCATCTGGTCCGCATGTCAACAACCAATCAAAACGTTCATACTTTTCCTTTGAAACACGGAACTACGTTTCAACGTTGTTGAGAATCACGACACAAACTCGCTAGTCAAGCCAAAATACTGCAACAACGCAATGGATTGGGTGAGTAATCCCCACTGCTACCTAGTTAACTAGAACACTAGTTTACATTGTTACCTAGTTAACTAGAACACTACTTTACATTGTTACCTAGTTAACTAGAACACTACTTTACATTGTAAGCAGGATCACAAAACAAGCTGTGTTAGTTGACTAGCGATGTGTCGTTGATTTTCAACAACGCTGAAATGTATTCACATTTTTAAAAAGGAGGGGGAGGGGGGGGATAGAGACAGGGACAGAGAGAGAGAGAGGGAGAGACAGAGAGACAGAGAGAGAGACAGAGAGAGACAGAGAGAGAGAGACAGAGAGAGAGAGACAGAGAGAGACAGAGAGAGACAGAGACAGAGACAGAGAGAGAGAGAGAGGGGGGGGAGACAGGGAGAGAAAAAAAAGTCAGATCATAACATCAGATCCCGACATGAGGACCAAAGCATTAGAACGTGTTACGTATGCTAACATGCTACAGCTAACTTCCTGGCTAGGTCACATGTTCTACTGGGGCTCCCATTGGACGAGAGCTGGGCAGGGGGCCGGGCGGAGGGGCGTGGCCCCAGGACCTTACGTGATTGGAGGGTGGGCAGGAAGAGGGAGCGCGTGTAGAGGGGGCGGGCCCTCAGGGAGAGGGGGCGTGGCCTGAGGGACATGGAGCGAGCGCTGGGGGGGCGACGCCCCCTAGACCTCCGGGGCTGCAGGGCTGCACACACACACACACACACACACGCACACACGCACACGCACACACACACACACACACACGCACACACGCACACGCACACACACAAGCACACACGCGCACAGGTTAGACAGGCAGACAGACAGACAGACAGACAGACAGACAGGCAGGCAGACAGACAGGCAGACAGACAGACAGACAGGCAGACACAGAGACAGACAGGCAGACAGATAGACAGATAGACAGATAGACAGGCATCCAGACAGACAGATAGACAGATAGACAGACAGACAGGCAGACAGATAGACAGACAGACAGACAGACAGGCAGACAGATAGACAGATAGACAGACAGACAGGCAGACAGACAGGCAGGCAGACACAGAGACAGACAGGCAGACAGATAGACAGACAGTCAGACAGACAGACAGACAGACAGGCAGACAGATAGACAGACAGGCAGACAGACAGACAGGCAGACAGATAGACAGATAGACAGACAGGCAGACAGACAGATAGACAGACAGACAGACAGGCAGACAGACAGACAGGAAGCTCCACCCCCTTTACCTGCGTCCACATCCTCCCCTGGGGGAGGGGGCGGGGCTGGCAGCTCCAGGCCCTCATTGGTGGGTGGAGGGAGGGGGGCGTGGCCAGCCGAGGGCGGTGGAGGTGAAGGAGGAGGGAAGCTGTTCTCCTCAGACACTGTAACACACACACACACACACACACATGTTATGCATTTGCATAACAATTATTAAGACTGACTTATTTTGAGGTTAGAAAGTTAGCCTCCTTCCCCCCTGGCTAAGCTTGACTCAAGAGCTGCGTTGCGATGGGAACGAGTCAGCCTTAACACCTGCATTGCTATGGGAACGTGTCAGCCTTAAGAGCTGCGTTGCTATGGGAACGAGTCAGCCTTAACACCTGCGTTGCTATGGGAACGAGTCAGCCTTAACACCTGCGTTGCTATGGGAACGTGTCAGCCTTAACACCTGCGTTGCTATGGGAACGAGTCAGCCTTAACACCTGCGTTGCTATGGGAACGTGTCAGCCTTAACACCTGCGTTGCTATGGGAACGAGTCAGCCTTAACACCTGCGTTGCTATGGGAACGAGTCAGCCTTAACACCTGCGTTGCTATGGGAACGAGTTCAGCCTTAAGCGTCAGTTGGAACACTGTTTCAATGCAAAACGACTGACTGGCCTCCTGTAACACAAACGCATTCATCGCGTATGATTTAGCTACTCGAAGCTGGCAAGCCCATGGGTTTATGGAGCAGTTTGGTTTGGTTTGTCAAGTAGCCAGCTAGATAGCCCCATAGTTCAAGCTAGGCGTCAGTTATGAGGCTAGTAGCTAGCTATCCCCATAGCTCAAGCTAGGCGTCAGTTATGAGGCTAGTAGCTAGCTATCCCCATAGCTCAAGCTAGGCGTCAGTTATGAGGCTAGTAGCTAGCTATCCCCATAGCTCAAGCTAGGCGTCAGTTATGAGGCTAGTCGCTAGCTAGCACTGTAACTCCAGAGCGGTAAACTACTTCACTGGTTACAACTGCTAAGCAGCATACTGACATATACATGTCATATTCCTCCAATATACACACGCTTTCAGCAGAAGAAAAGGGAGTTGATCAGGTGTGTTGTGTGTGTGTGTGTGTGTGTGTGTTAACCAGGTGTGTGTGTGTGTGTGTGTGTTAAGCAGGTGTGTGTGTGTGTGTGTTAAGCAGGTGTGTGTGTTAAGCAGGTGTGTGTGTGTTAACCAGGTGTGTGTGTGTGTGTGTGTTAAGCAGGTGTGTGTGTGTGTGTGTTAAGCAGGTGTGTGTGTGTGTTAACCAGGTGTGTGTGTGTGTTAACCAGGTGTGTGTGTGTGTGTTAAGCAGGTGTGTGTGTGTGTGTGTTAACCAGGTGTGTGTGTGTGTGTTAACCATGCGTGTGTGTGTGTGTGTTAAGCAGGTGTGTGTGTGTGTGTTAAGCAGGTGTGTGTGTGTGTTAAGCAGGTGTGTGTGTGTGTTAAGCAGGTGTGTGTGTGTTAACCAGGTGTGTGTGTGTGTGTGTGTGTGTGTGTTAAGCAGGTGTGTGTGTGTTAACCATGTGTGTGTGTGTGTGTGTTAAGCAGGTGTGTGTGTGTGTTAACCATGTGTGTGTGTGTTAAGCAGGTGTGTGTGTGTGTGTGTGTGTGTGTCCACTCACCTGTCTCCAGCGTGGCTGTAGGCTGGGGGGGCGGAGGAGGGGGAGGAGGGGGAGGGGGGGGGAGGGGGGGAGGAGGAGGCCAGGGGCGGGGCTGCAGGGGGAGGGGGAGGAGGGGGAGGGGGGGAGGCCACAGAGGAGGGAGGGGCTGGGGGAGGGGGGGGCGGGGCCTCTGTCAAGGCAGGGGGCGGGGCTTCCTCCAGGGAGGTGATGATGTCACAGGTGATGTCACAGGTGATGATGTCACAGGTGATGATGTCACAGTCAGCTGACTGGGAAGGAGCCACGGGCGGAGGGACGGCCTTACCTACGCTGCTACACACACACACGCACACACGCACACGCACGCACGCACACACACGCACACGCACACGCACACACACACACACACACACACACACACACACACACAATCATTATAATGAGTAATGATATAATGAATAATATGTGCCACAATGACCTGTCCTGTCCCCTCCTGTCCTGTCCTGTCCCCTCCTGTCCTCTCCTGTCCCCTCCTGTCCTGTCCTGTTCTGTCCTGTCCTGTCCCCTCCTGTCCTGTCCTGTCCTCTCCCCCCCTGTCCTGTCCTGTCCTGTCCCCTCCTGTCCTGTCCTGTTCTGTCCTGTCCTGTCCCCTCCTGTCCTGTCCTGTTCTGTCCTGTCCTGTCCCCTCCTGTCCTCTCCTGTCCTGTCCCCTCCTGTCCTCTCCTGTCCTGTCCTGTCCCCCCCTGTCCTGTCCTGTCCCCTCCTGTCCTCTCCTGTCCTGTCCTGTCCTGTCCCCTCCTGTCCTGTCCTGTCCTGTCCCCTCCTGTCCTGTCCTGTCCCCTCCTGTCCTGTCCTGTCCTCTCCCCCCTGTCCTGTCCTGTCCCCTCCTGTCCTGTCCTGTTCTGTCCCCTCCTGTCCTCTCCTGTCCCCTCCTGTCCTGTCCTGTCCTGTCCTGTCCCCTCCTGTCCTCTCCTGTCCCTTCCTGTCCTGTCCTGTCCTGTCCCCTCCTGTCCTCTCCTGTCCTGTCCCCTCCTGTCCCCTCCTGTCCTGTCCTGTCCCCTCCTGTCCTGTCCTGTCCTGTCCTGTCCTGTCCCCCCCTGTCCTCTCCTGTCCTGTCCTGTCCCCTCCTGTCCTGTCCTGTCCTGTCCTGTTCTGTCCTGTTCTGTCCTGTCCTGTCCCCTCCTGTCCTGTCCTGTCCTGTCCTGTCCTGTTCTGTCCTGTCCTGTCCTGTCCTGTCCTGTCCCCTCCTGTCCTGTCCCCTCCTGTCCTGTCCTGTCCTCTCCTGTCCCCTCCTGTCCTGTCCTGTCCCCCCCTGTCCTGTCCTGTCCCCCCCTGTCCTGTCCTGTCCCCTCCTGTCCTCTCCTGTCCTGTCCTGTCCCCTCCTGTCCTCTCCTGTCCTGTCCTGTCCTCTCCCCCCCTGTCCTGTCCTGTCCCCTCCTGTCCTGTCCTGTTCTGTCCCCTCCTGCCCCCTCCTGTCCTGTCCTGTCCTGTCTTGTCCTGTCCTGTCCTGTCCTGTCCCCTCCTGTCCTCTCCTGTCCCTTCCTGTCCTGTCCTGTCTTGTCCTGTCCCCTCCTGTCCTGTCCTGTCCCCCCCTGTCCTCTCCTGTCCTGTCCTGTCCCCTCCTGTCCCGTCCTGTCCTGTCCTGTCCTGTCCTGTTCTGTCCTGTTCTGTCCCCTCCTGTC
>NW_027663048.1:10000-25000 GCF_963989245.1 Nansenia antarctica
CCTAACCCCCCCCTCTCCCCCCTAATCTCCCCCTCTCTCCCCTAATGCTGTTGTTGGAGTGTGCCCTCTCACTCTCAGTGAGCAGAGGTATAGAGGTCTTAGAGGTCTTAGAGGTCTTAGAGGTATAGAGTAGAGGTCTTAGAGGTATAGAGTAGAGGTCTTAGAGGTGTGTCAGTAAGAGACATAATCCTGTTTAGTATGTAGCTGCTCTCCCTCCGTGCGTTGGAGTGCTCAGCAGCGAGGCTTCAGAGCGTTTCATGACTCACAGCATCTGAGTGATGAGCCTCTCCGCTGCTTTCATCTAGAACCTTCTAGTGGTCTGCTGAGACGGCCGCTCGTCTGTCTGACTGCTGAATGAGAACGGCTCAGCTCAAAGAGAATAGGCTGGTGTGTGTGTGTGTGTGTGTGTGTGTGTGTGTGTGTGTGTGTGTGTGTGTGTGTGTGTGTGTGAGTCAGTGAGAGGGACAGAATAGGTTGGTGTGTGTGTGTGTGTGTGTGTGGTTGGGTGTGTGTGTGAGTCAGTGAGTGGGACAGAATAGGTTGGTGTGTGTGTGTGTGTGTGTGTGTGTGTGTGTGTCAGTAGGTTGGTGTGTGTGTGTGTGTGTGTGGTTGGGTGTGTGTGCGAGTCAGTGAGCGGGAGAGAATAGGTTGGTGGGGGTGTGTATGTGTGTGTGTGTGACCCTGCAGTAAACAGATGTGTGTGTGTGTGTGTGTGTGTGTGTGTGTGTGTGTGTATGACCCTGCAGTAAACAGGTGTGTGTGTGTGTGTGTGTGTGTGTGTGTGTGACCCTGCAGTAAACAGGTGTGTGTGTGTGTGTGTGTGTGTGTGTGTGACCCTGCAGTAAACAGATTAGAAGACATTATAAAATGACGTCCTACCTTGTGATCCCAAAGTTAATTTTATTACCTCAGGGAGCTAACGAGATTACCTGCCCAACACCCCCTCAACCTCCCCCCCCCCCCCCCCGCTTACCTTACCAAGAACTGTTCCCTCCCCCACCCCCCTCCCTTGTGTTCTGGTCCAGCTAGCTGCTAGCAGGGGTGCAAACTTGTCACCTTTCTGCTAAATTAGCAGTTTTTCTCTCAAAATATGTCATCCATGTGAATCGTGTAGATCTGCAATCTGTTGTTTTTTTGGGGGGGGGGTGTCTAAGTCTCATCCAAGTCACACGATGCGCGAGCTAACTAATCTCCCTGTCTGCTAAACTCTGCTGCTGTTGAAATAACTTTTAGCTTCAGGGAGCTAGGTACAGTTCCAGACAGCATAGTGTTTACAGTCACAGTAAACTGTTTTCAGAGTAATTCTGCAGGTGTTAAGGTCAGGGCTGCCGCTACTTACACATGCATCATTGTTAGACCACCGTAAGTGCTAGCGATATCTATTTAACACCATTACTGCTAACGCTATCCCCCCCCTAAGGTTAGCCGCCCCCCAAAAAAGTGTCACCTTTTTGGGCCATCAGCAGTTTGCACCCCTGTGCTAGGCTAATCCCTTGCTTGTGTTCTGGTCCGGCTAGCTGCTAGGCTAATCCCTTGCTTGTGTTCTGGCTCTTCCTAATGTCTTTACCTCCCAAGGAAAAGTAATTGAGCTGGTATCAAATTATTATCAAATATTATCAAAGTATTTGGGCATCCTTATTGATAGACAGCTTTCTTTTAAGGCTCACATCGCCAATCTAACTTCTAAGCTCAAGGTGAAGTTGGGCTTTTCCTTTGGAGATACCTAGTGTCAGCTACTTTTCTGCCCTTGCTGGACTATGGTGACTTACTTTATATGAATGCTTCTGCTCAATGTTTTGAGATCACTAGACACTGTATACCATTGTGCATTGAGATTTGTTACTAGTTGTAAATATCTGACCCCACCAGTGGACTTTGTATATAAAATCTGGCTAGCCTTCTTTGTATGTATGTAGGCGTACCCACTGGCTGAGTTTTATATACAAGACTCTCCGTGGGATGGTCCCAACGTACCTATGTACATGTCTATCTAGACGCAAAAATCATTATAACTTGCGCTCCCAAGATGTTCTGCAGTTGCTTGTTCCTCGTGTTCGCACAGAGCTGGGGAAAAAAAGCCTTCAGATACGCTGCCCCCTCTGCTTGGAACCTCCAGAAAGACTTAAACCTGGAAAAACTGATCTCGTTATTACGAGGCCTTTAGTGGAATCTTGAAGGACCTTGAACAGGGAAAGTTCTTGAGAGTGTCTCTGTACTTAACGCAGCCGCCTCTGCATTCCTGATACTGCCTGCCTTCTGTTCATTGTTTTACACTGTATGTCTGAAACCTAAATGTATAGGCTGCCCTCTTGGCCAGGTCTCTCTTGGAAAAGAGATTTAAAATCTCAACGAGTATTCACCTGGTTAGATAAAGGTATCGTGGGAGTGCGTAGAAACGAGGAGACGGTAGACAGGTTGTCGATGTGCTGAAACCATGGCCGGGGGGGCTGTGCTGCCAGAACTCGGGTAACTTCATCGCTGCGGCGTAGACGTTAGCTGAGGCTACTGCTGCCGCTATTCCAACGTTATCTTGCATTTTTATCAACGTTCGGGGTCACCAATGTGGGAGTGTGTAGAAACGAGGAGACTGTAGACAGGTTGTCGAGTCGGACGTTTTACTTCCCAACTTTGAATGTCAGAACAGCAGCAGTAGCATAACAGTGCAACAGCCTAGTGTAACAACAAACTTCACGTCAAACTATCGTGTCAGTAACAGGTATAGCTAACAGTAAACACGACCCAGAAAGCCCCTGGGTTGAACTCTCAACTCCTTGTCTTAAAGGAGCCGTACCTCCTCCCTAGTCTAGGGAATGTCTTATGTAAAGTGGGTCACCACAGTATAATAACAGGGTATCCGCGGTGTATTGAAAGTTGATAAATCAATTTTGGGAAAATCAAGACCCTTAATAAGTATTAAAAAGTCTTATCATGATTTTATGAGGTCTTGAATTTTGTAGGTAATTTTCTGAATTAGACTCTGTCCAAAGAGTTTGAGTCCTAAAAACTTTTAGTAAAAGTTTGTGAATTTATTAGTTTTATTAAAAAACAAAGATGAACCGGAAATTCTGTTGTATGATAGTGGTCTAGTCTATTGCAAACTAAAACTGTTAAGTTAAAGGTGTCACTCATGTAAACGGTTACAGCTCGAAGTGGCGGTGAGGTCTGGAAAAATATTCACAAGGTCTTTAAAAAGTCTTAGAAAGGTATTGAAATTAACCTCCAGATTCCTGTATATACCCTGTAGTAGGTAACATAGACATAGATTCCTGTATATACCCTGGATAATAAAAAAACGAATCTCTCCCCGCAGGAAACCCAGGATCAACTCCCAGCTGGTGGCCCAGCAGGTGGCCCAGCAGTACGCCACACCTCCGCCGCCCAAGAAGGAGAAGAGAGAGAGGAGCGAGAGGTCCGAGAGGGACCACCCTGACGGGGAGGGGGGGGACGGGGAGGGGGGGGAGCACCCCGACGGAGAACGTCCAGAGGGAGAGGGTGGTCTGGAGGGAGATCGTCATCATCCGGAGGGGGGGGGACAACATCGTCCAGCGGGAGTACATCGTCCAGAGGGGGACCAACAACCTGAGGGCGATCAGCCAGGGGAGAAACGCCCGGAGGAGAGACACCCGGAAGTCAAACGCCCGGAGGAGAAACGTCCAGAAGACAAACGTCCAGAAGACAAACTCCCGGAAAACAAACGCCCAGAAGACAAACGCCCGGAGGAGAAACGCCCGGAGGAGAAGCACCCAGAGGGGAAGAAACCAGAGGGGGAGCGTATGGAGGCAGATCGTCCAGACAGAGAACCTCTGACCAAGGAAGTGACTAAGAAGGAGAAGGACCAGACCACCAAGGACAAGCCAGGCCGGGAGAAGGACGTCTCCAAGATCACCAAGATCTCCAAGAAGCCCAATAGCAAAAAGACCAGGTCAGTGCGTTGGTTGGTTGGCGACACACGAGAGAGAGAGTGTGCACTGCTGGTGTTTGTAAGCGTTCCTCTTCAAGCATGACCTTTGACACCTGAACTTGTCTGTGTTTACTGTGTGTTTCACCCTTCCCCACCCAGACCCAAAACAGACAAACACCAAAGTCCACCCAGTGACAAACACAGCATACAGTCTGTCAAGTCAGCAACCAAGACCAGCAAGATTTCCCACATCTCCAGGTGGGTCACTACTTCTCCTCTTTTTACCTGTTTCTCTGTCTCTTCTCTTTTCTCTACGACTTTCGTCTCTTGTCATGAAGGAATGATCAAGGTCGGTGGAATTTGTTGTCGGTACAGATGGAAAAACTCAATACAGTAGTGTCAAATACATCAAACATGCACACATTACACATGACCATCACCATAGGGTCCGCAACGCCCCCACCCTGGACTCCTTCAAATTAGCCCTCAAATCACATCTGTTCTCCAAGGCCTTTGGCCCCTAGTCAATGTTTCAGTTTTGCTTTGTTTGTTTTCTGTTTTGTCTGTCTGATTATTCCTTATTATTATTATTATTATTACAGGACAATTAAGTCGGTTTATATGTCAATTGAAGGTCCTTGGTTGGGTATTGTTAGTAGCCGTGTCTCTGTGTTTTAAAGTGCCTCTTGCGAGCTCTAGTGGGACTCAAGTGATTCATAAATGGTCTTCGTGTTCCCACGCCCACGCCTGTCTGCGTAGCGTTGGTCTAAATGAGCAGTCCTACCACCTCCTCCTCCTCCTCCGCCGTTGTTCTGGCCAGCGCAGCAGCCTTGTTACTTCGGAGGCGAATGGAGTGAGTCAGTTTCAAGGTTTCCCACAGAGAATGGAGTGAGTCAGTTTCAAGGTTTCCCACAGGATTTTTTTTTACTGCTTTTTTAATGTCGTTGGCAATCAGAGATCGTTACTCTGTATACGATCGTTATTAATACAGAGGTTGATTTACCTTCATGTTTACGTAGTGGAGCCTCAGGGCCACAGCGAGCTTGGCACAGCGCGACTCGTAAATATTTTTGGGGAGAACCCTAAGTTTGTGATGCCTCAGTGCAGCCCTTAACCCCCTGTACCCCCAAATCAAGTGTTATTCGTATACCGCATTTCTCACAAAATGTGACTCACAAAGAGCGAAGAAGATAAAGCAACAACTAAGATGGACATTTAAAAAGGCCAGATTAGAATAAGTAGGAGGTTTTGAGGTCTCGCTTAAATGTTTCCAGAGTTTTTGGACAATCTCAGGCTCTCAGAGTAGGGGTGTTCCACAGTCTGGGAAGCATATATACTGAAAGCGGTCTCTCCATGTCTCCTGGTCCTGGCTTCTGGGACCGTCAGGAGTTCAGTGCCAGTGGACCTCAGGGGTCTTACCTGGTGTGTTTCTTACGAGCATGTCCATGATGTATTTGGGTGCATGGCAGTAGAGTGATTTTATAGACTAGTAAAACCCCACAATCTCCCATAACCTGTATACCTACAGTACCCCTACACTCTCCTTAACCCCTGTACCCCTCTCTCTCTTCCAGGCCCAAGCTGAAGAACATTGACCGGAGCACCGCCCAGCAGCTGGCCATCACGGTGGGCAACGTGACGGTGATCATAACAGACTTTAAGGAGAAGACCCGCTCCTCCTCCACCTCCTCGTCCACGGTCACCTCCAGCGCCGGGTCCGACCAGCTGCACCAGAGCTCCGGGTCGGAGAGCATGGACAAGCTGTCGTCCCGCGCCTCCACCCCCAAAGGAGACCTCTCTGTGGGGCACGACGAGTCCTTCTGAGGCCCCCCTGAACCCCCATCGCCACCCCCCCCTGACCCCCACCCTCCTCCCTCCTCCTCCTCCTCCTCTGGACGCTCTGAGAGGACTGTGGATCTACGTTCGCCCCCCTCCCTCCCTCCCTCCTCTGAGAGGACTGTGGATCTTTAGTGGGAGATTGTTTATCTTCCTACGTTCGCCCCGCTCCCCTCTCCCTCCCTCCCTCCCTCCCTCCCTCCCTCCCTCCCTCCTCCGAGGACTGTGGATCTTTAGTGGGAGATGGTTCATCATCCTACCGTCGCCCCCCCCCCCCTCCCCCCCTCCACCCTCCCTCCCACCCCCCTCCCGGACGCAGAGAGGACTAGCTGTGTGAGAGGAGCAGCATGCACGCCTAGGGGAGGGACGTCCTCGCACGGGGGGACCTCACTCGTGGGTACACTCATGGCACAGGGCCTGGAGAGTGGGGCTTAATGGGAATAGCGCCCCCTGGTGTACACACCCCTGACACTTGTATGTAATGTTTTATATTTGTACGTGGATGTGCGGCTGAATCAAAACGTTTTTTTTTTTTGGTTGTTTTTGTTTTGTTTTGTAAAAAGAGTATCCGCTGTGCACAATAACCACCGACATTTTAACAACTCTGAACCATTATTATTATTATTATTATTATTATTATTATTATTATTATTATTATTATTATCCTTTATTTATTATGTGTTGCACCTGTATTGCTTCTAGAGATTCTTCTTCTTCTTCTTCTTCTTTGCTGTCGCTGTCGTAGCTCCTCCTCTTCTCCCCGACCGCTCCGTTCAACACTTCAACACTTTCACGCTTTTTTCCCGGTTGAGACGACGGGTTAGGGACGAGACTCCTGAGACACACACACACACACACTGGTGCTACACACTGTGAACCTGTCTCTGACCAGACGGACGTTCACACCAGACCACAAAGTGCTACTAACCCAGACACCCCCTGTCTCACTACGCTGTCTCACTACGCTGTCTCACTACGCTGTCTCACTCTCTCACTCCCCGTGTGTCTCTCAGGCTGGAGGGGAGCGGGAAAAGGTCACCTACAGGGGCTCGGTCGGACCCCACGACAGCTGAACACACACACACACACACACACACACACACACACACACACACACACACACACACACACACACACACACACTTTGCTAAATAGATTTTGGTTTTGTCTATGATTTAGTCTGATATAGCATATATCTTATACAGTGTATCCTGTCATTAACTGTATAGTGTGGGCTATTGTGAAAAACACTAAAAGTTGTTGATGTTTTTGCATTCTGTCACTTATACAATATTGGTCAGTGGAGGTGAGGGAGTGGACCCTCAGTGTTGAGCCAGGTGTGTTTCTCTGTGAAGGCTGAGGGAGGCGTCAGTGAGACCGTGTCTCTGACCTGTAACATAGCCATGGCCTCCCTGTTGCTATTCGGCAAATGGACTATTCTTGTTTTCGTCCAAATGTTAACTAATGTTTTGTTTTATTATTTCCGTTTTATTTCCCAGTTTTCCTGTAGTCCAAAGGCCTCGGCAGCCGATGAGGATTGATAATTGAATTGTTGACTTATTTTGATAAACATATTTAAGACTCCAATATGTCTTTGAAGGCAAAAACACATTGCAAGTAGTTGACATGATGATGATAAAATAGCCTATTATTGCTTTCTGTGCATTTTCGAAGCAGTAAAAGCTTTAAAAACCTAAATAACCAATTTAATGGTTTTGTTTTGCATTCACCTTAGCTGTCGATAGACCAACATAATTTCCTTCCTGTATTAAATTGTATAAAGAATAAATGTGTATATGATATCTTAGTTTTATTTATTGAAGGACCAAAGGAATTTCATAATGACGTGGCATAGACAAATTAATAACAATTTGAAATGCAATTATCAAATGTTTGAAATGAAATGCATTTTAAATAAAGACTAATATAATCAGTTTAAACCGTGTGATTCTTGTCCACTTTATAAAGAGCTCGGCGGTACAGATGAATCTGAGACTCAGCAGAACGGAGGACCGCCGACGCCGAGCTTTATTCAACTCTGTTACGTTATTTCAATTATAAATCCATTTCCCTGTTCTCATGTCGGCTGCTGCCAGTAGAGAGCCAGCCAATGGGCAGGCGGCTGTGGAACACCAGCGCTGAGGAAACTGCAGCGTAGTAAAACCTCAGACCTCCCTAGAGACCCAGCTGGCCTAGCTGCCATCTACCATCTCTCCCTGCAGGCTGGGCTGCCACCTACCATCTACCACCTCTCCCTGCAGGCTGGGCTGCCACCTACCATCTACCACCTCTCCCTGCAGGCTGGGCTGCCACCTACCATCTACCACCTCTCCCTGCAGGCTGGGCTGCCATCTACCATCTACCATCTAACATCTACCATCTCTCCCTACAGGCTGGGCTGCCATCTACCACCTACCATCTAACATCTACCATCTAACATCTACCATCTACCATCTAACATCTAACATCTACCATCTAACATCTAACATCTAACATCTACCATCTAACATCTACCATCTAACATCTACCATCTAACATCTACCATCTAACATCTACCATCTACCATCTAACATCTACCATCTAACATCTACCATCTAACATCTAACATCTAACATCTACCATCTAACATCTAACATCTAACATCTACCATCTACCATCTGACATCTAACATCTATCATCTACCATCTAACATCTAACATCTAACATCTAACATCTAACATCTAACATCTACCATCTAACGTCTACCATCTAACATCTAACATCTAACATCTACCATCTAACATCTACCATCTACCATCTGACATCTAACATCTAACATCTACCATCTACCATCTGACAACTATCATCTACCATCTAACATCTACCATCTAACACCTACCATCTAACATCTCTCCCTACAGGCTGCTCTTTAGGCAGGTGGCCAATATGCCCTTCACACTGCTGTAGGTCTACTACCAGTCTACAGGTCTACTACACGCTCCCTGGCATGTGCACGACTATAGGCCACCTTATCCTTTCCTCTGCTTAAAATAGAAATGTCTATTTATGAATTCTGCTGCTTGTAGTTTTTCACAAATACAATTGTTAAAGTTATCTCGTCTGTGTATCTTTTTATAGTATTTATTTTATATTCAGTGCATCAGATCTACAGTTTTGACCAATACACACACACACACACATCTACAGTACCCCTACTGTAATAGACACACATCACAGACACCCCAACATTTGACTGAAAACACAACAGGTGTTCTCACGTCCAGGTGGGTTTATAAACCATGTGATTGGCTGTTAGCTGGTGATTTACACGCTCATGAATGAAGGTCTGATTAGATGACACAGTTTAAAAAAAACTAATTCCCCAGGTTGGCATGGCGACCAGCTGGTTGGTGTTACCGTAGCGACCAGCGTCATGGCTGCCGTGTCTGATCACTGATCTGGCTCAGAGACACACTCCTGCACTGCTGTCGCCACGGTGATGAGACGTGTGTGTGTGTGTGTGTGTGTGTGTGTGTGTGTTGCCTCCTGCACAGAGCAGTGACACAAGACTACATGACACCCCCCCCCCCCTCCTCCTCCTCCTCCTCCTCCCCCTCCTCCTCCTCCTCCCCCTCCTCCTCCTCCTCCTCCTCCTCCCCCTCCTCCTCCTCCTCCTCCCCCTCCCCCTCCCCCTCCTCCTCCCCCTCCTCCTCCTCCTCCTCCTCCTCCTCCTCCTCTTCCCCCTCCTCCTCCTCCCCCTCCCCCTCCTCCTCCTCCTCCTCCTCTTCCCCCTCCTCCTCCCCCTCCTCCTCCTCCTCCCCCTCCTCCTCCTCTTCCCCCTCCTCCTCCCCCTCCTCCTCCTCCCCCTCCTCCTCCTCCCCCTCCTCCCCCTCCTCCTCCTCCTCCCCCTCCTCCTCCTCCTCCTCCTCCTCCCCCTCCTCCTCCCCCTCCTCCTCCTCCTCCCCCTCCTCCCCCTCCTCCTCCTCTTCCCCCTCCTCCTCATCCTCCTCCCCCTCCTCCTCCTCCTCCTCCCCCTCCTCCTCCTCCCCCTCCTCCTCATCCTCCTCCTCCTCATCCTCCTCCTCCTCCCCCTCCTCCTCATCCTCCTCCCCCTCCTCCTCCACTCTCTTGGAGCTGAAATTGAAGCACTCAGCTTGTTCAGAAGCTCTCAGCCTGGTAAACTATCGCTCAGATTAAATGTTTTTTTGTGGAGAGCTGGCAGAACTACAAGCCCCACACACCCTGAGCTCTATCTGGGAACAGCAGGCAGCCTGCATCTCCATGGTGACGTTAACATGGCTAATTGGACAATTAACTATAATTGGGCACCTGTAGCTCGTCAACACCTGGGAGCATGAACAGAACATGTCATTGAGAGCCTGGCTAGAACGTTCATAATCCTGCCTGGCCTGAAGGACAAAACGTGAAAACAATCTGGCATTTATGTGGCTTCTGAAATGACACCCAGTAAACCATGGCATTTCTGTTTATGAACACAAGCCACATCGCTCTCCTGTCTCATCTACCTCCTGAGACACAGCCTCTACCTCCACCAGCCTCTACCTCCTGAGACACAGCCTCTACCTCCTGAGACACAGCCTCTACCTCCTGAGACACAGCCTCTACCTCCACCAGCCTCTACCTCCACCAGCCTCTACCTCCTGAGACACAGCCTCTACCTCCTGAGACACAGCCTCTACCTCCACCAGCCTCTACCTCCACCAGCCTCTACCTCCACCAGCCTCTACCTCCTGAGACACAGCCTCTACCTCCACCAGCCTCTACCTCCACTAGCCTCTACCTCCTGAGACACAGCCTCTACCTCCACCAGCCTCTACCTCCACCAGCCTCTACCTCCTGAGACACAGCCTCTACCTCCTGAGACACAGCCTCTACCTCCACCAGCCTCTACCTCCTGAGACACAACCTCTACCTCCTGAGACACAGCCTCTACCTCCACCAGCCTCTACCTCCACCAGCCTCTACCTCCTGAGACACAGCCTCTACCTCCTGAGACACAACCTCTACCTCCTGAGACACAGCCTCTACCTCCTGAGACACAGCCTCTACCTCATGAGACACAACCTCTACCTCCTGAGCCACAGCCTCTACCTCCTGAGACACAGCCTCTACCTCCACCAGCCTCTACCTCCCGAGACACAGCCTCTACCTCCTGAGACACAGCCTCTACCTCCTGAGACACAGCCTCTACCTCCTGAGACACAGCCTCTACCTCCTGAGACACAGCCTCTACCTCCACCAGCCTCTACCTCCTGAGACACAACCTCTACCTCCTGAGACACATCCTCTACCTCCTGAGACACATCCTCTACCTCCTGAGACACAGCCTCTACCTCCTGAGACACAGCCTCTACCTCCTGAGACACAGCCTCTACCTCCTGAGACACAGCCTCTACCTCCTGAGACACAGCCTCTACCTCCTGCGACACAGCCTCTACCTCCTGCGACACAGCCTCTACCTCCTGAGACACAGCCTCTACCTCCACCAGCCTCTACCTCCTGAGACACAGCCTCTACCTCCACCAGCCTCTACCTCCTGAGACACAGCCTCTACCTCCTGAGACACAGCCTCTACCTCCTGAGACACAGCCTCTACCTCCTGAGATACAGCCTCTACCTCCTGAGACACAGCCTCTACCTCCT
The DNA here is from genome assembly GCF_963989245.1 of Nansenia antarctica. Classification (NCBI taxonomy): domain Eukaryota; kingdom Metazoa; phylum Chordata; class Actinopteri; order Argentiniformes; family Microstomatidae; genus Nansenia; species Nansenia antarctica. Next base: position 21,381 of record NW_027663048.1, read on the forward strand.
GAGACACAGCCTCTACCTCCTGAGACACAGCCTCTACCTCCACCAGCCACATCGCTCTCCTGTCTCACTCCTCGTCTGCGATCAATTGGGAGAGCCTGATGGGGAGAGGCTGCCCTGGCGTTTAACAGGTAAGAGTCGATATGAGACTGACCTCCATTCAGCGGAGGGGAACCCTCCCTCTCCACACACACAGCCGGGGCTGATCATGACAGGGCGAGACGGAGGTGTGTTACTGCCACGCTTACTCAGCTGTTTACAGGACAGAGTGATGAATGTTGCATCAGCTAAACGAACTGAGAACAATTGCTGTACTGGCTATCACTTCGTGAGCTTAGAATTATAAGGGTTAGGGCAGTTCAGAGATATTGAGCGTCAAAGTTTTTACATTCCATTATGTTTTGTGAGATGGAACCTTTGTATTTTATTAATTACTAACTCAAAAATGTCAACATTGTAAAAAACTCAATTCTGACCAAAAATGGAGATGGAACCTTATAATTCTAACGTCACGAGTTGCTGTACTGGCTATCACTTATCAATTCTCTCTCTTTCTGCCAGCAGAGATGCAGAACGGTTGAAAAGCTGGTTTCTCATCCTCCCTCTCATCCTCCCTCTCATCCTCCCTCTCATCCTCCCTCTCCTCCCTCTCCTCCTCCCTCTCCTCCTCCCTCTCATCCTCCCTCTCATCCTCCCTCTCATCCTCCCTCTCATCCTCCCTCTCATCCTCCCTTTTGAGGTCAAGTTTCAAGTTTCATTGTTAGGCTTGGGTTACTGACATCGCAGCACAAGACAACAAGGCAACAGGCCTGATAGTGATGATGTGATTGTGTTATGTGATAATGAAGTGGTTCATCAAAGTGGCTAAACGTCTCAAACGTTCAGATCCGTACTGTAGAGACTAACATGTCATCTGTACTGTTAGGGCTAGGGTCAGGGTCAGAGTCAGAGTCAGGGTTTGGGTCAGGGTCAGGGTTAGGGTCACGGTTCATCTGGTTCAGGGTTTGGGTCAGGGTCAGGGTTAGGGTTAGGGTCAAGGTTAATCTGGGTCAGGGTTAGTGTTAGGGTTAGGGTTACCTGCCTGTCTGTCTCTCTGTCTCTCTGTCTGCCTGTCTCTCTGTCTGTCTGTCTGTCTGTCTGTCTGTCTGCCTGTCTCTCTGTCTGCCTGTCTGTCTCTCTATCTGTCTGTCTGTCAGCAGAGACTGACCCTCCCAACAGAAACACAATGATAGAGGATTTATGGGGCAGCCGTCCCAGAGCTCGTAAAGCGTGACGGTAAATCTCTCTGGTTAAAAACTTGACTTCAGTTTTCCAGCCTGTCTGCAGGACGACATTATGCTTTTACAGCTGCCTCATATTTTCTTCATATTTGTGCCAGGAGCTGAACAGAACTGGAATATATATAATTTATATACAGTATATATATATATATATTATAATAATGATATATATCATTTCAGCCGATCCATTCCCTCCTGGAGTACTCGCCTCCATAATACCGTAATATGAGATAATGAGGATCATTTCACAACACTGTGTGTGTATGCGCGAGTGTGTGTGTGAGTGTGTGTGTGTGAGAGTGTGTGAGTGTGTGTGTGTGTGTGTGATGCACAGAGCTTAAGGATGGTCACATGACGCCAGGCGGTAAATAATTGATGAACCTGGAGTGTTCGTACCTGCCACAGCCTCTAACACACACACACATTCACACACACATTCACACACACATTCACACACCAATGGCGGCAAGCTGCCATGCAAGGCGCCGGCCCGCTCATTGGGAGCAATTTGGGGTTCAGTGTCTTGCCCAAGGACACCTCAACACGTGACCAACCAGCCGGGGTTCGAACTGCCGATCTGCCAATCTTGCGATCATTAGATGCCGACTCTACCTCCTGAGACACAGCCTCTACCTCCACCAGCCTCTACCTTCTGAGACACAGCCTCTACCTCCTGAGACACAGCCTCTACCTCCTGAGACACAGCCTCTACCTCCTGAGACACAGCCTCTACCTCCTGAGACACAGCCTCTACCTCCTGAGACACAGCCTCTACCTCCACCAGCCTCTACCTCCTGAGACACAGCCTCTACCTCCTGAGACACAGTCTCTACCTCCACCAGCTTCTACCTCCACCAGCCTCTACCTCCACCAGCCTCTACCTCCACCAGCCTCTACCTCCTGAGACACAGCCTCTACCTCCTGAGACACAGCCTCTACCTCCTGAGACACAACCTCTACCTCCTGAGACACAGCCTCTACCTCCTGAGACACAGCCTCTACCTCCTGAGACACAGCCTCTACCTCCTGAGACACAGCCTCTACCTCCTGAGACACAGCCTCTTCCTCCTGAGACACAGCCTCTACCTCCTGAGACACAGCCTCTACTTCCACCAGCCTCTACCTCCTGAGACACAGCCTCTACCTCCACCAGCTTCTACCTCCACCAGCCTCTACCTCCACCAGCCTCTACCTCCTGAGACACAGCCGCCCCACATTTTCTGACATGAACAGAACAGCTGCTGTGCGACGATCAGAAGATTGTTTTGTCAACTTCCAACACGTCTCACAGACCTCATCACCTTATCACCCTCATCATCTTAATCTCCCGAATTAGTCTGCTTGAGAACGTCCTGTCACCTCCTCCTCCCCTCCTCCCTGCTCTCCCCCGTACGTTCCTCTATCATTACTCTATCATTTGGGCTAATTACTGTTGAACAAATGGCGGGTTCCTTGCCTGTCTGATGCCATGTGTAATCATTCCTGACCTACCCGCTGAACTCCACTTATTAAGTATGTGAACTGCATAATATTCTGCGTCGTCTGTTAATAATTAATGGGACTAAATTGCAGTGGATGCACCATTCATTTTTATCAAGGATCCCTGATCACTGCAGTCATGCAGAGCTCCTTTAGAGAGGAGAGAGAGGGAAGAGAGAGAGAGAAGAGAGAGGGAGAAGAGAGAGAGGAGAGAGAGGGAAGAGATAGAGAGAGAGAGCTTCTGGCTTTTGGATTCTATTCACTCCTCTCATACAGGGACGATCACTTCTTTGTTGTCTCCAGGTTGTGAGTGGTTGTATGTATGGAGGAGGGGTGACTGGGTAATGATTGTATGGGGTTATGGAGGAGGGGTGACTGGGTAATGATTGTATGGGGTTATGGAGGAGGGGTGACTGGGTAATGATTGTGTGGGGTTACAGTATGTAGGTCTGTAGGTCTCTCGATCCCTGTAGGCCTGTAGGATGGGCCTCTCCCCAGTTTAACCCTAACTCCTAAACCCTCAGTCGACTGAGTGAATGAGTTCACGTTTGCCTCCCCCTCCCCCTCTCTCTCCCCCTCCCTCCCTCCCTCCCGCCCCCCCCCCTCCTCCTCGCTGTATCGCTCATTAGGAAGGCTTGGCCGAGCTCTCAGGGTTTTGTTTGGACGGCTCCCAAATGGAAACACACATTTGGCTCTGTGCCAGGCTGTCAGCGTCCTGCATGATCTGCAGTGTGAATAATGGCTGAGGAGAGGAGAGGAGAGGCCTAGAGAGGCCCATCCTACTGGCCTACAGGGTTAGACTGAGGAGAGTTAGACTGAGGAGGGTTAGACTGAGGAGAGTTAGACTGAGGAGGGTTAGACTGA
>NW_027663048.1:30000-101592 GCF_963989245.1 Nansenia antarctica
ACTCCCAGGCTCAGAGAGACACAGATGGAAATCCGGTGAGAGTTTGAAAACATCTGAGCTCCAAGTCCCCCCGCCTGAGCCCCCCCCCCCATCTGAGCCCCCAGGTCTCCCTGCTATTGTGTTGGGTCCCTCTGTCATGTGACCCCTGTGAACTTGAACAAGGGGAGGTCGGAGGTCAGGTAAGCAGCATTCCTGCTGCCGGGAGCATTGTGTACAACACCAACCTCCATTCTTATTATTCTCAGTCAAAAGCATTGCAAGTGGACGACCCTCAGCTCCCCCTTAGCTTGTGCTGTTATAATGACTCACATTAATGAAACCCTTGTTGTGTTATGGGACAGAATACGCTGTTAGAAACATGAGATTCTGTCACTGGCTGATAGATTAAATTATCATTTCCCTTTGTGTGATCCAACTGTGCCATCTGGTGGTTAACCAGAGTACAGGGATCCCTCCATCCTCTCTCCTCTCCCCTCTCCTCTATCCTCTCTCCTCTCTCCTCTCTCCTCTCTCCCCTCCTCTCTCCTCTCTCCTCTCCCCTCTCCTCTATCCTTTATCCTCTCTCCTCTCTCCTCTCTCCTCCATCCTCTCTCCTCTCTCCTCTCTCCTCCATCCTCTCCCCTCCATCCTCTCCCCTCTCTCCTCTCTCCTCTCTCCTCTCTCCTCTCTCCTCCCCTCTCTCCTCTCTCCTCTCTCCTCTCTCCTCTCCTCTCTCCTCTCTCCTCTCCCCTCTCCTCTATCCTCTATCCTCTCTCCTCTCCCCTCTCTCCTCTATCTCCTCCATCCTCTCTCCTCTCTCCCCTCTCCCCTCTCCTCTATCCTCTCTCCTCTCTCCTCCATCCTCTCTCCTCTCCCCTCTCCCCTCTCCCCTCTCCTCTCCCCTCTCCCCTCTCCTCTCTCCTCTCTCCTCTCTCCTCTCTCCTCCCTCCTCTCTCCTCTCTCCTCTCTCCTCTCTCCTCTCTCCTCTCTCCTCTCTCCTCTATCCTCTCTCCTCTCTCCTCTCTCCTCCTCTCTCCTCCTCTATCCTCCTCTATCCTCTCTCCTATCATTAATCATTTTAAATTTTGCAGACGCTTTTAATCCAAAGCGATTTACAATTACGAATTACAGGGACATTCCCCCTGGAGTATCTGAGGGCTAAGTGCCTTACTCAAGGGCACACTAGTAGTGGTGTGGTTTCAGGCGGGATTTGAACTCACAACCTTCCGATCACAAGTCCAACTCACTATCCACTAGACCACCACTACCCCTCTCTATCCTCTCTCCTCTCTCCTCTATCCTCTCTCCTCTCTTCTCTCCTCTCTCCTCTCTCCTCTCTCCTCTCTCCTCTCTCCTCCCTTCTCCCTGAACTCTAACTGTTTAATCTCAGTATAAATCACCCCCCCCTGCCCAAGCCCCCTCTCACAACCCCATCTCCATTCCCTCCCCACTGCGGCACTTTAAAGCCCATCGGCCTGTAGATGGCGGGGCTGTTAAGAGACGCTGTGTGTTCCTCTGCTCCTTCTCAGCTTAATGGTAAACACTTTACTATCAGGCAGGTTGGGAGACACAGCAGATGTCTAATTGGCGTGTTAATTATGATGATGGAGCCCAGGTGAGTCAGGCTTGGCAGCCTGGAACAGAGCAGGAACAGAGCTGGAACAGAGCTGGCTGACAGGAGAGCGTCTTCATTGAGATTGAGATTGAGATTGAGATTGAGATAATCTCCCCCAAACCATCACCGCCTGTCAGCTCAGATCCAAGACACAGAAACTACCAGGACATGTTGAATGTTGTTGAAGATCTCAGCAACTTTAGAAAAGTTTCTATTCATGTTGTAGATGAGAAACCCTGACTTGTACCGACTGCTGATGAAACCAGCGCCGGCCCGCTCACTGGGAGCAATGTGGGGTTCAGTGTCTTGCCCAAGGACACCTCGACATGTGGCCAGCCGGGGCTCGAACCGTCGATCTGCCGACCTTGCGATCATTAGACGCCGGCTCTACCCCCTGAGACACAGCCTCTACCTCCTGAGACACAGCCTCTACCTCCTGAGACACAGCCTCTACCTCCTGAGACACAGCCTCTACCTCCTGAGACACAGCCTCTACCTCCTGAGACACAGCCGCCCCTGATCTGAGCTGGTCACCTCAGAATGACGATGTTCTGGTTAGCTGGAATGGACTCAGATGGATCTGTGGTAGTGGTAAGTGTCTCTTCACAGAGCCCCCCCCCGCTCCCCCTCCCCCCCCCGCCCCCCCCATCAGCTGAGCGGACCGTTCTGTTGTCTCAGCCCCTCCCTTATCAAAGCCCTGAGACATGATGGATCATTTACTATAACTGTGGGGCGTTAACTTTGACACTTACTGTTTGTTTTACAGCTAGCTACTTAAGGGCTCGAGGAGATGTTTGAATCCACAGTCTCTATGGGGGTGTGGTGGAAAGTACACAGTATGTCCCATCTGATGTTTAAAATAGTGAAAATACCACCGCTCATCTGTGATCAGACTTAGGGTTAGGGCTGAGGTGCTGGAACTGAAAAGTATCAATAGAGTGCAAAATAACAGCATCCGCACACTCAAATCTGTGCAAAACACTAGGAAAAGGTCTATGACCGAAAGCTCAGGCAATAAAGTAGGTTCTTTGCACAGATCTGAGTGTGCGGATGCTGTTATGTTGCATCTGATGTTTAAACCTGTGTGTGTGTGTGTGTGTGTGTGTGTGTGTCTCGTTCACTGTAAACTGTAATAACCTGGGAAGCTACTCTGCAAATGTGGACATCATGGAAACACAACGCTGGACAAAGCTGCCAGGTTAGGATGTGTGTCAACATGTGGTTAGGTGCAAAAGGGCTCCAGCATAGAACATGTGAACATAGAACATGAGATCTCACTGTAACATTCAGGGACTCTGCCAGGACTAGAGGCTGGGGGGGGCAGACACAAGATCCACATAACCCTCAACTTCTGAGTGAAGAGTCCTGTGTGTGTGTGTGTGTGTGTGTGTGTGTGTGTGTGTGTGTGTGTGTGTGTGTGTGTGTGTGTGTGTGTGTGTGTGTGTAGAGTCAGAATCTGTTCACTTGTGCTGGTTCCTCTCCTCCTCCTCCTCTCTCTGATCCTCTCCTCCTCCTTCTCCTCCTCCTCCTCTCTCTGTTACTGAGACACACTGAACCAATACAACATGTGTCTTGGCAACGACACACACACATCTACATACAGGCAGTCATCCATTATTCATCGGAATCGCGTCGTGAATTCCAGTGCACTGCGACACGCACGTTATTATGAACCCAGTCGACATCCACAGTTGTCAGAATGCCAACAGTATGAAACAGTATGAACGTGTGAGTCCTCGTCTGGAACACAAACATAAACACTTGTCCTTCCCTCGCTGTTACACGGGTCAAACTTACCCTGGCGTTCATCTGTAATGAGCAGACACGTCAAGGTCATGTAATTGGTTAGTGAGGGACATTGTGATGAGCACCAAGCAATAGAGAAGTCATCAAATGTCACATGAATATTCAGCTGTCCCCCCCCCTGCCACCCCGCCCCCCCCAGACCACCACAGCTGGGCCCTCAGCTCTCCCTGTCTGTCCACCACATCAGTATAAATTATGGGGATATGTTAATTGGGCATCTGTTGGCTGGAGTCAGAATAGACTTAGGCTGACAGCTGGGACTGTCCCTGTGTCTCCCTGTCCCTGTGTCTCCCTGTCCCTGTCCCTTTGACAGCTCTGTGTCTGTCCCTGTGTCTCCCTGTCCCTTTGACAGCTCTGTGTCTGTCCCTGTGTCTGTCCCTGTGTCTGTCCCTGTGTCTGTCCCTGGTCATCTAACAGCTCTGTGTCTGTCCCTGTGTCTTTCCCTGTGTCTGTCCCTGGTCATCTAACAGCTCTGTGTCTATCCCTGGTTCTCTGACAGCTCTGTGTCTGTGTCTGACAGACAGGAAGGCAGACGGACAGAAAGGCAGACAGGAAGGCAGACAGGAAGGCAGACAGGCAGGCAGGCAGGCAGGCAGGCAGGCAGGCAGGCAGGCAGGCAGACAGACAGACAGGAAGGCAGACAGACAGACAGACAGACAGACAGACAGGCAGGCAGGCAGGCAGGCAGGCAGACAGGCAGACAGGCAGACAGGAAGGCAGACAGACAGGCAGGCAGACAGGCAGACAGGCAGGCAGACAGACAGACAGACAGGCAGACAGACAGACAGAGTACTGGGGGTCCTGAGTGACTCATGAACACCTCCTGGCCCACGCAGGTGAGGAGGATCATGGGAGAGAGAGGCGTCTTCCTGTGGCACCTTCAGCGCAGAGTCCTTGAGAACTACGGTACCGTCACTCAACCTCCAGGATTCCAACCTCCAGGATTCCAACCTCCAGGATTCCAACCTCAAGGATTCCAACCACAGTATTTCTACATCTTTTTCTTAAAACATATTTTCATCAAGGTCGTCCCTGAATTAGGGGTGAGTAAACCGTAGAGAAAAGAGAGTGACTATAATGTTTGATGAGGTAGACCATAGAAAACCATAGAAAACCATAGAAAACGCGATTTATAGAGCCATGATGGTTCTGTGCCTGTCCTGTGATGGTAATGTGTGTAGTGTATTCACTCACTCTTATGGCTGAATCTCATGTGTGTGTGTGTGTGTGTGTGTGTGTGTGTGTGTTTACATTCATCCTTGTTGTTGCACTTAAGATAATAATATTTTCTGTTTTGTGAAGTCACATGTTTCCAGGCGTGTGTGTGTGTGTGTGTGTGTGTGTGTGTGTGTGTGTGTGTGTGTGTGTGTGTGTGTGCGTGTGTGTGTGTGTGCGTGTGTGTGTGTGTGTGTTCTATCCCCCAGAGTCCTCAGCTGGGCTCTATTTATAGAGGAGCGCTCTGACAGCTTAGCTGAACTATGCTAGAGAGACATGCACGCCTCTATATTGTGTGTGTGTGTGTGTGTGTGTGTGTGTGTGTGTGTGTGTGTGTGTGTGTGTGTGTCTGTGTGTGTGTGGGTGTGGCTAGTACAACTTATAACACACTAACCATTCTCATGCATTACACTGAGCCTGTCCCCCCCCCCCCCATACACACACACACACACACAGACACACACACACACACACACACACACACAGACACACAGACACACACACACACACACACACACACACATCCCCTCTTCCTCTGTTGTTCATCAGCAGCATGGAAGGTTAATTAAAGGAAAGTCTTGTCGTCATGATAACTCGTTACACGCCAGGGTAATTAACCACTTCATTACCAGCAGACCACAAATCAGGCCTGCCGCCTTACGCTTGAAACTATTAATCGAAAGTCACATCAAATGAATGAATGAGTAGATTGTAAAACAGATAAGTATATTGATCCGTAGTTCCGCTACTGTAATAATGAACAGATACTGTCTGCTGGGCTTGTAGTTGTTGTTGAGACGGGGGTGTTTTAATTGTATTATTGTCGTTAGCTGGAGGAGAAATCCAAACAGTTCAATAAATACACTCCACTGTCCTCGACACCCTGCCTTTTCATTGTCATTTAGATTTATAGCACTAAAGGGTGTACACACACACACACACACACACACACACACAATGCAAAACAGCTCTCATACATTCCAGTCTGTTGTTGCTCGCGCTGCCTGTAAAACAGCCCCCCAGAGTATGAAAGCTACTCCTCAACAGTACTTAGAGGAAGAGGCTCTCCTCTGCTGGAAGTGACTGTTGACCCTAACCCTGTCACAGTGAGCCAGCCAGAGAGGATGCTGGGAGATATTTAAGCTGAGCCAGTGTCCCCGCGCGGCCGGGATAGAGCTGTCTGTCTGTCTCACCTTTACTGAGCTGTCTGTCAAACTACCTTTACTGAGCTGTCTGTCAAACTGAGCTCTACTGAGCTGTCTGTCAAACTGACCTGGCCTAGTGAGTTGGACTGGTGATCAGAAGGTCATAAGGTCAAATCCCCCCTGGGAACACCACCACTAAGTGTGCCCTTGATTGAGGCACTTAGCCCTAAGTTACTCCAGGGAGACTGTAGTCGCTAAATGGCTGAGGTGGAAGTGGAAGTGTATTTCCATACATGCTAAAGACGCCCAAGTGGCTATTAGGCAGAGGAGGCAGGCGTGAATGTGAGGTGTCTTTAGAGAGGTGTCTTTAGAGAGGTGTCTTTAGAGAGGTGTCTTTGTGGAGGAAACAGGGAGCAAGGACGTCTCTCTGAGTGATGAGCTGTATTTAGTGACCTTGCAGACTGTTGGACCATTTGCAGAAGAGAACACGTGTGTCACGACTCAAGGTCACATTTTCTGAAGGACCGGATCTAACTGTGATTGTGGGGGATACTTTGTGTAATGAATGAATGATCGCAATCTGGCAGAAAATAGAATTGTTTTGTCCCTGCTAGCATGGTGGTGTGAGGAGGGTGGGGCGGCTGTGTCTTAGGAGGTAGAGCCGGCGTCTAATGATCGCAAGGTTGGCAGATCGACGGTTTGAACCCCGGCTGACCACATGTCGAGGTGTCCTTGGGCAAGACACTAAATCCCAAATTGTTCCGAATGGACGGGCCGGCGCCTTGCATGGTAGCTTGCCGCCATTGGTGTGTGAATGTGTGAATGTGTGAATGAGAGGCCGTTGTAAAGCGCTTTGGAATAAGGAGCTGTATAAGTCAGTCTATATAAGTCAGTCTATATAAGTCAGTCCATTTACCATTTGTGGTGCACTGCATTTCATAATTCAAACAATTGACTGCCTCTAAAAATACGGTTGGAATAAAAGCTAATATTGTGGTACGGCTAACCTTCTGGTTTACATATACATTTTTTCAACAAAATGTCTTATTTCAGACCAGAATGGTTGTATATTTATATTCTTATAATTAAAATGATCAATTAATTAGACCTAAAATGATCCTGTCTATTTTCATTTCATTTCGAATTTGACTGGGGGGTGGGGGGTGGGCTTTAATAATAGCCGTATAATAATAGCTGTATAATACAGCATATGATCATCACATACTTTGTTTGTTAATGATGCAAAAAATCTCTCTTCCCTCTCCCTCTCTTCTCTCTCTCTTCTCTCTCTTCCCTCTCTTCTCTCTCTCTTCCCTCTCTCTCTCTTCCCTCTCTCTTCCCTCCCTCTCTCTCTTCTCTCTCTTCCCTCTCTCTCTCTCTTCCCTCTCCTTTCTCTCTCTCTCTTCTCTCTCCTCTCTCTTCTCTCTCTCTCTTCTCTCTCTTCTCTCTCTCTTCTCTCTCTCTTCTCTCTCTCTTCTCTCTCTCTTCTCTCTCTCTTCCTCTCTCTCTTCCCTCTCTCTGCTCTCTCTCTCTCTCTTCCCTCTCTTCCCTCTCTCTTCCCTCCCTCTCTCTTCTCTCTCTCTTCCTCTCTCTCTTCCTCTCTCTCTTCCCTCTCTCTGCTCTCTCTCTTCTCTCTCTCTCTTCTCTTCTCTCTCTTGGCTCTCTCTTCTCTCTCTCTTCTCTCTCTCTTCCCTCTCTCTCTTCTCTTCTCTCTCTTCTCTCTCTTCTCTCTCTCTTCCTCTCTCTCTTCCCTCTCTCTGCTCTCTCTCTCTCTCTCTTCCCTCCCTCTCTCTCTTCCTCTCTCTCTTCCTCTCTCTCTTCCCTCTCTCTGCTCTCTCTCTTCTCTCTTCTCTCTTTCTCTCTTCTCTTCTCTGTCACGGCCAGGCTCATGACCATGACAAAAACGGGAGACACACACACGATCTTAGTAAGTAATGATAAGAAAATGTTTATTGTAAACTAAATGAGGCCTATATAACAATAATAAGATGAGGTGTGGTAGTCAGTAAATCAGTGGTGTAATGTGAGTGTAGTGGAAAGTGGTGAGGTGAGTGTTGCATGGTGTGAAACAAGGAACAAACTAAATATAATAAAGAATAATGGTGCCTAGAAGGGGGCCTCAATACTGAGGCCTGCATAGATCTTTTATGCCCTGGATCCTGGAACCAGGTGGGGCACAATCAGCTGTCCACCAGCTGACCTGCATTCTGCTGATTAGTAACCCTGTCCAGCAGGAGTACTCTCTGCAGACAGGGAAACAGATGTTTATTACAGGCCAGGACACAATATGGGGCCAGGGCCGTCACACCCCCTCCCATAGAAACAGGGTCCCCAAGGGAACACTGAACAACAGGGAAACACACCACAGTAAAATAATATATAAACGAACAAACCCAGATCACCTGTATTCAGGACCAACCACCATTACTCCAACCTCGGCAACAGGTACCTATGAAGCCATAATTAAGAGGAGCAGGAACAGTAGAAGGGTAAAAACAGGAAATTAGTTAACACAAAAACAATTTTAACAAGGGGCCCTGGACAATGCATCTGCCACTACATTGTCCTTCCCTTTTATGTGACGTATGTCCAGAGTATACGATTGTAAAAATAATGACCAGCGAATCAGTCTCTGGTTAGGGCACTTTAAAGAATTGAGAAAGATCAACGGATTGTGATCCGTGAAGACTACCAATGGAGCGAGACCGGACATAATGTACACATCAAAATGATGGAGAGCCCAGACCAAGGCAAGGGCTTCCTTTTCAATTACTGAATAATTGAGCTGACAAGAGTTGAACTTTTTTGAAAAAAAACTAACAGGTCTGTCAATGCCAAATTCATCGGTCTGTAGAAGCACCGCCCCTGCTCCCACGTGACTGGCATCGACCTGTAACTTGAAGGGTTCATCCATAAGAGGAGCAGCCAACACTGGAGCAGCACAAAGAAGAGCTCTAACATTAACAAAGGCCTGTTGACATTCTGTACTCCAAACATACATTGCGTCACCTCTCAGGAGGTTAGTAAGTGGAGTGACTACCGTTGAAAAATTGCGACAGAAGCTGCGATAATAGCCTACTAGCCCTAAGAAACGCTGCAGCTCTTTCTTAGTGGTAGGTCTGGGGTACTGCTCTATAGCCTGCACCTTAGCCTGGACCAGAGAGACTTTACCATGACCAACCACTCGACCGAGGTACCTCACCGATGCCCTGGCAAACTCACACTTTGCCAGGTTGACGGTGAGGCACGCACCAGCCAAGCGGTCGAACAAGGCACGCACACGCTGAAGATGGGTGGACCACGAGTCAGAATAGATGACGACGTCGTCTAGATATACAGCGCACCCCTCCAAACCACCTACAACCATGTTCATCAGCCGTTGGAATGTGGCTGGAGCATTTCTAAGACCGAAGGGCATGACAGTATACTCATAAAGACCAGAGGGGGTTATAAACGCCGATATTTCACGAGCCCTCTTGGATAAAGGCACCTGCCAAAATCCTTTGAGCAAGTCAAATTTGCTAATAAACTTAGCAGAGGCTACTTGGTCAATACAATCTTCCATCCTGGGAAGAGGATACGAATCTGGCTTTGTCACACTATTCACTTTGCGGAAGTCTGTACAAAACCGCAGTGTGTGATCAGGCTTTGGAACTGTGAGACACGGGGACGCCCAGCTGGACGAGGTAGGCACTGCAATACCAGTCTCAAGCATATACCTGATCTCGGAGTCCACGTGTTTACGTTTGTCAGGACTAACTCTATAAAAACGCTGTCTGATAGGTGAAGCATCCCCTACATCTATATCGTGTTCGATTAAGGGAGTCTGCGTGGGAGTGTCACCAAAAATGGATGGATAATCCTTAACAAGATGCAGCAGTTGGGTACGTTCAACCTCTGTTAAATGCCCCAACGAGCTCCCAAGATCACGAAGGGACTCTGAATTTTTCAATCTTCCAGTCAACAACTCCTGGCCGGGACTGGATAGGCCATCCTCCTCAGGCTCTGCCACCACCTGAGGGGAATCCCCTACTGTACTGGCTACACACGCCGGACGAACAGGAACTGACGCCTGCTCCACAGAATCAGACACACGGTCATAATACGGTTTCAATAAATTAATGTGGCAGAGCTGATTAGGCTTCCTACGCAAAGGTGTAGCAATCAGGTAATTAAGATCAGACACTTGCTTTACTACAGTATGTGGACCAGTAAATTTAGCACAAAAGGGGGAATCAACCATGGGCAAGAGTGCCAGAACCTGATCACCCGGGCTAAACTTCCGTGGCTCAGTTCGGCGGTCATAAAGGCGTTTCATTTTCTTTTGTGCACTAGCTAGTTTTTCTTTTGCCAGCTCACCGGCTTCATAAAGCCTATGCTTAAAGCCGAGTACGTAACTAAGCAAGTTTTTTGGTGGTTCGGACTCTTTCCAATCATCTTGGATAACGGCCAAGGGGCCACGTACTGTGTGTCCGAACACCAGATCATTGGGACTAAAACCCGTACTTTCCTGGCTCACCTCCCTGGCGGCTAACATCATCCAAGGAAGCCCCTCCTCCCAATCTCCGTCCAGCTCAGTACAGTAGGCGCGCAACAAAGATTTCAAAGTTGCATGGAATCGCTCCAATGCGCCCTGGCTCTGCGCGTGATAGGCTGACGCCCTGTTGTGCTTAACGCGCAGCTGTTTCAGGACCTGAGCGAACAGATGGGAAGAGAAATTAGAACCCTGGTCAGACTGGATGATTTTTGGTATGCCAAAGATTGAAATGAACTGAGTCAAGGCACGGACTACAGACTTGGTGGTGATATTGCGTAAGGGATAAGCTGCAGGATACCTGGTAGCCTGGCACATAACTGTCAGCAAATACTTAGCCCCAGTACGAGACGGAGGGAGGGGACCTACACAATCAATAATGAGATGGTCAAACGGTTGACTGGTTGCCTGAATCGGACTCAATGGAGCCGGTGTAATGCTCTGATTCGGCTTTCCTGTCAACTGACATGTATGACATGTTTTTACATAGGCTGCCACATCCCTCTTAAGGCGAGGCCAAACGAAGTAACGGAGGATGCGATCATAGGTCTTAGAAACTCCTAGGTGTCCACCCTCATCATGTGACACCTGCAGAACCAAGCTGCGATACTTAGAGGGCACAACAATTTGGTAAATGGGGTCTCCCACAAACTCAACGCCATGGGGAACCCACTTCCTCACCAATACCTCATTGTGAATGAAATAGGCATGGGCGCTGTTCCTCACCCCCCCAGCAGGGAGAGCTCCCTCAAACAGCTCTTTCAGACTTGGATCTGCCCGCTGCTCTCTCACCAGTTCACTGTGAGGGACAGACAGGGGAAAATCAGACAGTGATATCACATGCTCCACATCATCCACCATTTTGTCAGGGTCAGGCGTGGCACGGCTCATGGCACGAGTTACGGCACACGCAGTGAACACCTCAGGAAACTCCCGTTCACTTTCATCAGGCTTGCTTTTAAATACTGGCACAGACGTAACCACCACAGGTGGCGCCACATCTGCCCACACTCGTGCACCAACCAAGCCATTACCCATGATCATGGTCACCCCCTCACAGGGCAACGCTGGGCGCACACCCACAGTCATCTCACCCTGAAACAAATCAGATGAAAGAATTATTCTGTGCAGAGGAACATGCAATACAGCCAAACCCATACCACGAATGGGAATGGAGTCACCTGTGTCAGAGGCATCAGAAAATGGCAAAGCAGAAGCTAAAATAAACGAATCAAATGCCCCAGTATCCCGTAAAATGTTTACTGGGACCTTCTCATCCCCACCGACGAGGGACACCAAACCATCTGTAAGGAATGGCAAGTAAGATTCAAGGTCAGAGGATTGTGGAGACTCAACATGTGTAGAGCGCACCTGGGACAGCGAATCACAGGCTTGGGCAGCAGACTTAACCCGCTGCACCACCGGCGCCGCGCAACCAGCCCCTTTAGCCCCATCCCCATGAGACACTGGAGCCCAAGGCTTACCTCTAGACTTTAAAGCATAGCATTCAGATTTAACATGCCCCTTTTTATGGCAGTGACTGCACACTTTCTCATAACTCCTTGAACTATTCTGATTCTCATAACTCCTTGAACTATTCTGATTCTCATAACTCCTTGAACTATTCTGACCTCTACGACCAAAATCAGTTGCAACTGACTGACCAGCAGGTGGCATATCAAAACCAAAGGTACTCCTCTGAAACCCAGACTCTGGCACATAAGCGCGAGACTCACCAAACATGCGCGGCTCTCCAAACTTACCCCTGCTATGAGTCAATGTAAAATCATCTGCCAACGCAGCAGCTTCAGCAGGAGTAGTCACCTGCTTTTCACTAATATAAGTGGCTATATTCTGGGGAATAGCATTTTTAAATTGCTCCAGTACAATCAGATCACACAAATCATCAAAATCATCTACATCAGACGCCTTGCACCAGCGATTGAAATGCAAAACTAATTCTCTTGCAAACTCAAGATGTGTCTGACTCTTGTTTCTCCTCCAATTCCTAAATTTCTGTCTGTAGGCCTCCGGAACCTGTTCATAAGATTTAAGCACTGCAGACTTCACTTTCTCATAAATCAGAGAATCCTCACGGCTCAGGGACGAATATGCCAACTGTGCTCGACCTGTAAAAACACATTGTAACATGAGGGTGCGTTCAGCATCTGGCCAACCACGAGTGTCAGCGACGCGCTCAAACAACGAAAAAAACAAGTCAGGATCCCTTTCATTAAATTTAGGTAAAAGTTTCAAGTTTCCTGCTATATCAAATAAGCCTCTATTTGCTCCCCTGGAAGCAAAAGAACCCCCACTACTTAAGACTTCACTACTGATTTTACCGTCTTCAATCAAATTCAACCTATGTCTCTCTAACTCCACAGTTTGCATTTGGATTTCACATTTCATTTTCTCAAGTGCAAATTCCTGGTCTAATCTCAGTTTGAGCAATTCTTTTTCCTGGTCAAATGTAAAAGGGTGCTTAGCAACAGGCGAAGATGAACCCTTGACAGGCTGTGGCAAAATTGCCATCTCGACCAGTTTCGACTCTAAACATGCCCTAAGCTCATGTTTCTTTTGTTCTACCACCGCTACATCATAATGTTTTGCAACCAATAACAATTGAGCTTTAGTAAAACGGTACAATAAGTCATAGGATGGAGCTGCTATAAACCCCTCTACTCCAGACATTTTTATTTAATTAAATCACAATATTAAGTACAGGACAATGTAGGCCTATGGACCCAAGATGACGTATACACTGACAACTCAGCGCGCATCAGAGGAAATTGACAACCTCGCAACGGAGCATGCCCCTATCTGACTGCCTACCCCAGGACCTGACTGAGTAAGCTCAACCCTAGTCTTCATGCGTTAGCGGGAGGATCTTTAAACACTAACTCGT
Organism: Nansenia antarctica; assembly: GCF_963989245.1. Classification (NCBI taxonomy): domain Eukaryota; kingdom Metazoa; phylum Chordata; class Actinopteri; order Argentiniformes; family Microstomatidae; genus Nansenia; species Nansenia antarctica. The sequence continues at coordinate 43,200 of NW_027663048.1, forward strand.
CAGCCCGGTTAGACCCCCAGCAAGCTGGTCGCCCACCTGACAGCTAAGAATGTGTCCCCGAGACAATTGCTCTAGCCGCCGTACCGCAACACTACAGAAAAACGCTCAGCCAGACTCAAAGGAGAGAGACCGTAAGCCTACCAGGGCAGCCCCGTAGCCTACATGTGCGCAACTGACAGCCAATTGTATACACCCTCTTGCCCCAATAGAAAAAAAAACTATCTAAGCACCATTACAAACAAAACGATCGCGCAGATCAATTAACAATAGGCTATTATATACAAAAATGCGATAAGTGTGTCTCCAAAATGCTTAATATGCCACTCAAGGCTTTCAAAAAAAACACCCGCAGGCGATAATTTTGAACTGGTGGGGAATCGACTACGACACCAGTTTGCAGTTCATTCACCAAAATCTCTGCCTAGGCTACTAACAGAGACACGCGCCTATTAACTTAACAAGGCACCCCCTGCCAATCAAGGCAACAAGCCATGGGAGTCGCACCACAAGTAATGAACCACAATGTTTTAACCATCAATTAAGCAAAAAAGTACCGGGTAGAATTCAATAGAAAAAAACAATATTTACTTACCAAAAGGTGATCAAAAATAATGCTAGAAAAACGAAAACGGACGAGCCCCCAATTTGTCACGGCCAGGCTCATGACCATGACAAAAACGGGAGACACACACACGATCTTAGTAAGTAATGATAAGAAAATGTTTATTGTAAACTAAATGAGGCCTATATAACAATAATAAGATGAGGTGTGGTAGTCAGTAAATCAGTGGTGTAATGTGAGTGTAGTGGAAAGTGGTGAGGTGAGTGTTGCATGGTGTGAAACAAGGAACAAACTAAATATAATAAAGAATAATGGTGCCTAGAAGGGGGCCTCAATACTGAGGCCTGCATAGATCTTTTATGCCCTGGATCCTGGAACCAGGTGGGGCACAATCAGCTGTCCACCAGCTGACCTGCATTCTGCTGATTAGTAACCCTGTCCAGCAGGAGTACTCTCTGCAGACAGGGAAACAGATGTTTATTACAGGCCAGGACACAATATGGGGCCAGGGCCGTCACATCTCTCTCTTGGCTCTCTCTTCTCTCTCTCTTCTCTCTCTCTTCCCTCTCTCTTCTCTCTCTCTCTCTCTCTCTTCTCTCTCTCTCTTCCCTCTCTCTTCCCTCTCTCTCTTCTCTCTCTCTTCTCTCCTCGCTCTCTCTCTCTTCCCTCTCTCTCTTCCCTCCCTCTCTCTCTCTTCTCTCTCTCTCTCTCTTCTCTCTCTCTTCTTCTAACCCTAAGCCTTCATTCTTCATCTTCACGGCTGTTTCTGCAGCCTTGAGTGTGTTCGTTGTGTCCATGTTCAAGGCTCCATGTCACAGTGGACCCGCAGGCTGCATCTCTGAGAGGACCAGGAACTGATTCATCTGTGGATAGAAGGTGAAAGGTCACAATAACAAACAGTTATTACTGATGAGGATCAGCCAGGTGAGACTACACTACACACTACAATACACACACTACAATACACGCACTACACTACACACACTACAATACACACACTACACACTACAATACACACACTACAATACACACACTACACACACTACAATACACACACTACACACACTACAATACACACACTACAATACACGCACTACACACACTACAATACACACACTACAATACACACACTACGCACACTACACACACTACACTACACACACTACACACACTACAATACACTATGCGATGCAGACACATCTCCTGTCTCTCGGCCTTCGTCACATGAGAGCCTTTAGCGACTCTCACAGCCCAGCGCAAGGTTGCCAGATTTTGATCCACACACTGGGCCGGATAACGTTGTTTCCAGACAATATAGTTTGTTGGATTTCGCTGTTTTTTAGACTAGGCGGTTAGGCTGGATATTGTCAATCCCATCTGGCAACCCTTTCAGCCGACGGAGTGTCCAGCTGCATCTGTCAGGTGACAGGAAGCTCATTCAGATTATGTTCCATTCAAAGATTCTCTCTTCCCTCTCTCTTCTCTCTCTCTCCTCTCTCTTCTCTCTCTCTTCTCTCTCTCTTCTCTCTCTCTTCTCTCTCTCTTCTCTCTCTCTTCTCTCTCTCTTCTCTCTCTCTTCTCTCTCTCTCTTCTCTCTCTTCTCTCTCTCTTCTCTCTCTCTCTCTTCTCTCTATCTTCTCTCTCTTCCCTCTCTCTCTCTTCCCTCCCTCTCTCTTCTCTCTCTTCTCTTCCCTCTCTCTTCTCTCTCTTCCCTCTCTCTTCTCTCTCTTCTCTCTCTCTTCTCTCTCTCTTCTCTCTCTCTCTTCTCTCTCTTCTCTCTCTCTTCTCTCTCTCTCTCTTCTCTCTATCTTCTCTCTCTTCCCTCTCTCTCTCTTCCCTCCCTCTCTCTTCTCTCTCTTCTCTTCCCTCTCTCTTCTCTCTCTTCCCTCTCTCTTCTCTCTCTTCTCTCTCTCTTCTCTCTCTCTTCTCTCTCTCTTCTCTCTCTCTTCCCTCTCTCTTCTCTCTCACTTCCCTCTCTCTTCTCTCTCTCTTCTCTCTCTCTTCTCTCTCTCTTCCCTCTCTCTTCCCTCTCTCTTCCCTCTCTCTTCTCTCTCTCTTCTCTCTCTCTTCTCTCTCACTTCTCTCTCTTCTCTCTCTCTTCTCTCTCTTCTCTCTCTCTTCCCTCTCTCTCTCTCTTCTCTCTCTCTTCTCTCTCTCTCCCCTCTCTTCTCTCTCTCTTCCCTCTCTCTCCTCTCTCTTCTCTCTCTCTTCTCTCTCTCCTCTCTCTTCTCTCTCTCTTCTCTCTCTCTTCTCGCTCTCTTCCTTCTCTCTCTTCTCTCTCTCTTCTCTCTCTCTTCTCTCTCTCTTCCCTCCCTCTCTCTTCTCTCTCTCTTCTCTCTCTCTCTCTCTCTCTCTCTCTTCCCTCTCTCTCTCTCTCTTCCCTCTCTCTTCGCTCTCTCTTCCCTCTCTCTCTCTTCTCAAGAAGCTCATTCAGATTCTGTTCCATTCAGAGTGCCTCTGCGTCTCATGACTCTCCATCTAGTTAGCTGTCGTTCCCTCCAGACCTCGACACCTCTGCCCTGGAGCAGGGATCCGTCTTTTAGCTTCCTGTGTGATTCAGTTACCAGGGTCACCGTGGCAACAGTGTCCCACCACATAGGTGATGTAGTTGGGGGTAGGTGATGTAGCTGACACCCAACTCCTCTAGGAGTCAAGCAGGCGGGGGGTCCAAATGCTGCAGATACAGAACATCACTGGGGGAGGGGGAGGCTGTGTCTCAGGAGGTAGAGGCTGTGTCTCAGGAGGTAGAGGCTGGTGGAAGTAGAGGCTGTGTCTCAGGAGGTAGAGGTAGTGTCTCAGGAGGTAGAGGCTGTGTCTCAGGAGGTAGAGGCTGTGTCTCAGGAGGTAGAGGCTGTGTCTCAGGAGGTAGAGGCTGTGTCTCAGGAGGTAGAGCCGCCGTCTAATGATCGCAAGGTTGGCAGATCCGCGGTTCGAGTCCCGGCTGGCCACATGTCGAGGTGTCCTTGGGCAAGACACTGAACCCCAAATTGCTCCCAATGAGCGGGCAGGCGCCTTGCATGGCAGCTTGCTGCCATTGGTGTGTGAATGTATGTGTGAACGGGTGAATGAGAGGCCGTTGTAAAGAGCTTTGGAATAAGGAGCTATATACTGTAAGTGCAGTCCATAAGCTGTTAAAACGTTCAGATGATCTGGCGTCACTAGGAAAGGAAGATGGAGTAAAGGTCTTTGTCAAGGTTTTTAAAAAGAACGTAACTTAACTTTGAAAGAATTTTCTATTTTCTTGTTTCTCAGAGTTTGGCACCTCTAGGTCAAGGTTGGTTGAAGCGTGTCGTCCTCCTTTTGCGTCACAGGAATATGAAAATAATGTTTTTCTGACCTCCTGACCTCCAAGCTCAAGGACTCTTTCTTTTCTCTCTCCGCTCCCGCCTCTGAACATTGCACACTTGACGTGGTATACTATTGGTGTATTATTGCTTCTTTGTAAAATATTTTTCTATGTCGAATCCTCCTGTTTTTATTCTCATACTTTCAGTGTTAGAAAGTAGAAAGGTACAATGGTTTTTTTGTCCGATGCCTTGAGATGCTAACCCTGTCATCACAAATTCATATTTGAAGCTGTACGCACAGGACCGGCCTTGGTGCTTTAGAGAGGACAGGAACAGGAACATCATTGGATGTAAGACTCTACCATCAAATTCAAAAACATCTGTCTCATCCATAAAATTCTACACAACAAAGCTCCTCCCCCGCATAACTCTTTCATAAACCAGCGTGACCACAGCTTACGGCCCACCAGAAGCACCTCGTGGCGACCTTATAGTTCCATTCAGGAAAAGCACCTTCAGTAAGCAATCCTTCTCAGTGATAGCAATAGAAAACTGGAACTCACTACCCAACCAACTCAAAGACGTCCATACTTACTCCACCTTCACAACACACATGAAAGCCTGGCTGACACAGAACTATACTTGTCCTCATTAATCCCTCTCTGTGCTGCCTCCCCATAATGCCTTTTTTGTATGTTTTGGTTTGTTTAATGTATTGCTGTTTGTAAGTGCTTAATGTTGTGTGGCCTGTAATTGTCCTGTGGCTTCTATGTGCTTGAAATGTCGCTGCTCCCATAAGTGTGTATGTGGTGTTTGTTGTAGCCGCTTGCAATCACCTCAGCTTGCTTAATTGTGCTTTTTGTCAAGTGTGATGTTGGGGTACCTTGTCTCAGCCACGTGTGCTTAGAATATTGAAATGTTTTATTTTAACTAATGACGTTACTTTTCAGGATGCCATGTTGCAACTGGCCGGGGACTTCAGCTGAAAATTAGCCGACTAGGCTAACGCTGCCTTTTTTACTGTATTTTATATGGTTCATGTATTTGGATTGTCCTCGATATAATAAACTAATAAACTAAACTAAACTACTGCTCTCTACTGTTCTTAACATTTTAACATGTTCAAATTCAGTTGGCATTTATTTATTTATTTATTGGAAGGATCCCCATTAGCCATACCCATAGGCATGAGCTACTTTTAGTGGGGTCCACATTTAAAACATACATTACAAATAACATTTAACATATAAAACATACTTAAATCACAAATATCAAACATTAAAATATATCATACATCATACAATTTTACATTTGGCATAATATAAAACACATCTAGTTGGAGTCCACATTTAAAACATATATATTACAAATAACATTTAGCATATAAAACATACTTTAAATTACAATATCAAACATTAAAATATATCATACATTATACAATTTGACATTTGGCATAATATTAAACACTTAGATCTCTAGTTACATAAAAATACAACAAGTTACAACCATGTTAGAGAGGACTACACATTTCCATCTACGGTGCGTCACCATCTAGTGTCACAGGTTTGCTGTACCCAGGTGTGTCCTTATCTGCTTTTTGAACATACGTTTACTTGTGTTTATAATTTAGTTTATCATTTCTGTTGGTAGTAGGTTCCATGACTTCATGGCTCTTCATGGCAATAGTCATTTTCACTGAGGTAGCATCAAAGGAAGTATGGATCCTATTGATGCAAACATACATTTGATATGTGATTGCTTATTAGAAGAATAGTAATTGACATATTGGCATAGCAAACATGCTTTAATGATCACTCTGCATTAAGAGAGAGAGACAGAGTCAAAGAGTCAAGCATCACTCTGAGAAGGAGGGCAAAGGGTAATGGTGGAGGAGAAAGGCGTGGAGTGTGTGTGTGGAGTGTGTGTGTGGAGTGTGTGTGGAGTGTGTGTGTGGAGTGTGTGCGTACATGAAGCCTTTCTTCCACCGTGATCACCGTGATCTCGTCTTGTTCAGGTTTACCTTGGGATTTTCTTTTCTCTCCTGAAGCATCACTAGAGAGAGAGTGACTCATTGAGAGTCTCACACACCCGCCCTCTGCCCCTCAACACTACATTTGAGAAGCCCTTTCTCTCTCCAAGCCAACACCATCGCACACACACACACACACACTGTACACACACACTGTACACACACACACACACACACACCTCCCAGCAGAGAGTCTCTGTCAGCGTAGAGGACGGAGGTTAGGAGGATAATTCATCACCATGAGGTCCTGCGTGTTCCTGCTGTCCTGCCTGGCGCTCGGTGCCTGGTCCCTGGGGTCCGCAGCCGTCATCACCGGGGTGAGTGGAGCCCGCTGGGCAGGGGATAGACACCGGGGTCAGTGGAGCCTGATGGGCAGGGGGATAGACACCAGGGGTGAGTGGAGGCAGCAGGGGATAGACACCAGGGGGATAGACACCGGGGAGAGAGGGACCCAGCAGGGCAGGGGGATATAGACACCTGGGAGAGCCGGCAGGGCAGGGGGATAGACACTAGGGGGATAGACACTAGGGGGATAGACACTAGGGGGATAGACACCAGGGGGATAGACACTAGGGGGATAGACACCAGGGGGATAGACACCGGGGGGATAGACACCGGGGAGAGAGGGACCCAGCAGGGCAGGGGGATATAGACACCTGGGAGAGCCGGCAGGGCAGGGGGATAGACACTAGGGGGATAGACACTAGGGGGATAGACACTAGGGGGATAGACACCAGGGGGATAGACACTAGGGGGATAGACACTAGGGGGATAGACACCAGGGGGATAGACACTAGGGGGATAGACACTAGGGGGATAGACACCAGGGGGATAGACATCAGTGTGAGTACTACCAGGGTACCAACGGCAGGGGGATACTTAGTTATGGCAAGACAAGACAAGTTTGTTTGTACAGCACATTTCATACAACAACAGGGGCAATTCAAAGTGCTTTACATACATTATTAAAAATACAGCAAGAGGAGCATATGGGAAAATCAAAATGACAATGAATAAAAGCAAATATAAGAAGTAAATAGATAAACCTATCGATAAGACAATAGTTAATGGATAAAAGACATTGATAGGAGTGTTTGTGTTTAATCATAACTGCTGCAAAACATGAAGGTTTTTAGCTTAGATTTAAATGTGTGTTGGGTTTGGGCCTGTTTGATTTCTTCAGGGAGTTATGAGGGGGGGAAGATACTTATGAAAACATACTAATACTGGTAAGACTGATATGAAGCTGAAAGGTAATTAAAACATATCACAATAGAGCCACAATCAGAGGTGATAATGGAGGGAAGGTGTGGACCAGAGTCTTCTATGTGTCACGAGGAACAACTTATTTTGTTTCAACTGTTGATTTATTTCCAGGTGATATCAGTCCTGCTCCCTCTAGTGGAGATGTTAATATTGCTCTTTCTACCAGATGTATTTATTAATGAACATGCAGACAGTAGGTGGAGATGATGTGTTCCTTGATGTGTTTCCTCCTCCTCTCTCCTCCTCCTCCTCTCTCCTCTCTCCTCCTCCTCCTCCTCCTCTCCTCCTCCTCCTCCTCTCCTCCTCCTCCTCCTCCTCCTCTCTTCTCTCTCCTCCTCCTCATCCTCCTCCTCCTCCTCCTCCCTCATCCTCCTCCTCCTCTCTCCTCCTTCTCCTCCTCTCTCCTCCTCCTTCTCCTCCTCTCTCCTCCTCCTCTCTCCTCTCTCCTCCTTCTCTTCTCTCCTCCTCCTCCTCCTCCCCCTCCTCCTCCTCTCTCCTCCTCCTCCTCTCTCCTCCTCCTCCTCCTCCTTCTCCTCTCTCCTCTCTCCTCCTTCTCTTCTCTCCTCTCTCCTCCTCCTCCCCCTCCTCCTCCTCCTCCTCCTCCTCCTCTCTCCTCCTCCTCCTCTCTCCTCCTCCTCTCCTCCTCCTCCTCCTCCTCCTCTCTCCTCCTCCTCCTCATCCCCCTCCTCATCCTCCTCCTCCTCCTCCTCCTCTCTCCAGTCTAATCCAGTGTGTCTCAGTGTCTCAGGTCATACAGGACAGGAGTGTTTCTGAGATACAGAAATATAAAAATACAAAACTACTTTCATCTCTCTGGCATCTTTCAGCTTTTTTTTATTCTTTCAATACCTCAACACCAATATTGAACAAAGTAATTATGTAAAGAACAACTACTGCACTTTGCCTGAATGTGTGTATATCTCTCTCTCTCTCTCTGTATGTGTGTGTGTGTGTGTGTGTGTGTGTGTGTGTGTGTGTGTGTGTGTGTGTGTGTGTGTGTGTGTGTGTGTGTGCAGGCCTGTCTCAGGGACTCTCAGTGTGGAGGAGGGATGTGCTGCGCCGTCAGCCTGTGGATCCGCAGCCTGAACATGTGTGCCATGATGGGCCTGGAGGGGGAGGCCTGCCACCCGCTCAGCCACAAGGTGGGTCAGAACCAGAACCAGAGCCTGGGTCAGGGTCAGTGTGGGGTCAGTGTGGGGTAGTGGTGGTCTATAGTGGATAGTGAGTTGGACTGGTGATTGGAAGGTTGTGAGTTCGAATCCTGCCTTAAACAATAGTGTGTCCTTGAGTAAGACCTGGGAACACCACAGAACAGAGAGAGACTGGGAGAGAGACTGAGAGAGAGAGACTGAGAGAGAGAGACTGAGAGAGAGAGACTGAGAGAGAGAGAGAGAGAGAGAGAGAGAGAGACAGAGAGAGAGAGAGACTGAGAGAGAGAGAGAGAGAGAGACTGGAAGAGAGAGACAGACAGAGAGAGACAGAGAGAGAGAGACACTGGGAGACACTGGGAGGGACTGAGAGAGACTGGGACAGACTGGGAGACACTGGGAGGGTCTGGACAGAAAACCAGCCTGTTTGTGTTTGCAGGTCCCGTTCTTCGGCCGTAGACAGCACCACACCTGCCCCTGCCTGCCCAACCTGGCCTGCGTCCCCACGGCGGACGGGAGAGCCAAATGTCTGTCCCCGTACAAGTACCAAGACTACTACCTCTGAAGGACGCTTATACTGGTTCAATACGTCTGAAGTTACTGAACAGTTTGGTATACTGTACATGTATACCAGTCCTGTTTTTAAGTCCTGTTTCCATTCTATTCATTTATATTTAAGATGAATTATGTCATAATATGTGACAGCTGCTGGTGAAATGTGCAACCAGTAGCTAAAGTAATTTTTCAGTATAATTTGTAATACTTTATTTTAAAATACAGATTGTAAGCTTTCAAATGATGTGTCAACCATTGAAATCGGAGAAGAATTGAACACGACAGGTGTATTTGAATGTTGGTGCACCTCAAACACTGAATGGGAGAAAAGTGACTATGTACTATTCACGATGAATTTAGCTACATTTGAAAAGCCCAATGTTTCTCTCCTGTTTAGAATTCAGAATAAACCCAATGAAACAACCCATGACCGTGTGACAGCAGATATTGCCATCCTTGTAGAGCACTGACATTCTATTAATTACAACAATTAAATTAATGTTTGGATCTGTATATCATTTTAATGTTCAAGCATTAATACGTTAGTGTATCAAAATAACAGCCACCCAAGTCATTTTCAAGAGATGATCTGCAGAATTTTGTGACTTTGTACGTTGTTTATACATATAAGATCCTGGATGTTATTTTCCACAGACTATTTTGAACATAGCTGTTTTGCTTAAAGACAAAGAAGACCATATAACTGCTTGGACATTATTTGCACACAACAGATTTATCACTGGTGCCATTCAAGCACTGGACCTGTTTTTTTACATCAAAATAAAACAAGACAGTGTAAAATAAAAACGTATTTTACTGCTCCTGTGCAGTGACTATACTTCGATATTAAGAAAGATTGATTATTCAATTTGACTTTCACCTTACTTTGTTGAACAGCTGTTTGGCTTCTGGGTTTTTTGATTCCGTCTTAACTATCATGGTATATTGTACTATACAAATAAAGGTTATTATTATTATTATTATTATTATTATTATTATTATTATTATTATTATTATTATTGTTATTATTGGTGGTTCAGTGTCCCAGGGGGATGATACAGTCAGAGTGTGCTGCCCTCTAGGGACACCAGGGAGAACTGCAGCGATGATGGTCATCTTACTCAAACTGAGCCACATAGAAATGTCTTCTCTGTACGAGGCTGTATGGTTATGTCAGCGCAGTCCGTCTGGAACACACATCCACCAACTGTGGTTCTCTAGTGCCCCCTGCTGGCAAAATATAGTGCTGCAGAGAGAGAGAGAGCGAGAGAGAGAGAGAGAGAGAGAGAGAGAGAGAGAGAGAGAGAGAGAGAGAGAGGCTCTTCTCAGTTTGTCTATCTCATGTTTTAACAAGCAACGAAGCACCTTCACATAATATTTATATAATACGGCAAATCTTAAGTTCTGACAGAAATGAAAAAGAAAAAAAAAGACTTGTCCTTGCATGTTGCACCCCGTAGGGAGGAGAGTTTCTGTGCTTCAGAGAGAGAGAGAGAGAGAGAGAGAGAGAGAGAGAGACAGAGAGAGAGAGAGAGACAGAGAGACAGAGAGACAGAGAGACACAGAGAGAGAGAGAGAGAGAGAGAGAGAGAGAGAGAGAGAGAGAGAGAGAGAGAGAGTACATCCTATGTTCCTCAGAGGAGTCTAATTATAGGCCTCCTGCACCTATGGGCTGCACACAGAGGACATGAGATGTATTTAAGGACATGTGTTTACATATCACTGCATTGTTATTTTTTTGCAATTAGTCCAAAATGCAGCGGCGAGAAGTAGAAGAGCTCATATAACTCCTATTTTAGAGACTCTACACTGGCTTCCTGTTGAGTTCAGAATATATTTCAAGATCCTTCTGCTTGTTTATAAAGCTGCTGCCGTTCACTAGCAACAACATTACATATGTGTGACTCTCTGAAGGACTTTACACTCGTTTACTGTTAGAAAGGTTCCAATATTCTAAGTTCATGATTATTATATTTGGTTATCATTTCCACCTTAAGAGCTAAGCTGTGCGTAATATCACCGGCCACCTTAAGTGCGCAGTGCATTCTGGGCCGCATTGATTCGTTGCAAGCTTCCGGTCAAGTTTCTCATGTTCCAACTCCAACCAGTGAGCATCGTCGTGCAGCATTACAGCGTCAATGTGCGTCTCTGAACTACTGTAAGTACAATGTGTAATAATACGACTCATTATATGAGTTTTGGATGGATAGGGAATACAATAGCATTTAATTTATGTAATATATAGTATGGATATCACTGTTTGCTTTGTTTGGGTTCCTGCTCATGTAGGGGTAGAAGGAAATGAAGATGCAGATATATTAGCTAAGCAATCAATTAAGTCACAAACAATAGAAATGGATATTCCACTTAGTAAAGCTTGAGGTAAAATCAATCATTAAAATACACATGCAGGAACTATGGCAAGAAAACGGGAACAGAAATGAAACAGGAAGGCATTTGTTTAACATTCAAAAGAAAGTCGGAATAGGAAGTAGGATGGGCAGGAACCGGAAAGAAGAGACAGTGATATCCCGGCTCAGGATAGGTCATACTGGGTTGAATGACACACTTTACAGAATAGGAAAAACACCCAAACGGCATTTGTGCACACTGCAATAACCCGGAATCTGTTCAGCATGTGCTGCTGGAATGTGGAAAATATGAAGAACAGAGAAAGCTCCTGAAAACAGCAATTCAGAAGGTTAAGTTAAGGTTTACTGTAGGGAACTTACTTGGAAACACAGTTAAAGTAAATAACCAGTTAATTAAATATTTGAAAGAAACAGGATTGATAGGTAGGATTTAACTCTACCCCTCCCCACCATTTTGTTTATTTCTTTCATTTACATTTCCCCCCCTGTCAAGCTAACGTTCCACACAGTCCGGTAGGGGGTGGTAATGCGCCACACAGTCCAGTAGGTGGCGGTAATGCACCTTAAGCTGGTTGCCAACCGCCAATCAAATAAAAAGAAGAAGAAGAAGGATACTGCCGTTTTCTGCACTCTATATTAGCACTAGCAATGAGTCTGGCCATGTGCTTTCTATGGGCGCCGCCATTGCTGCTCTTCAATGAAGCTCGTCTGGCGCAGTTCACCTGCAGAGATTGTTATTTGAGTACTGTCTTAAGTTGGTGTTATAATTCAGATTGTATGGCAAAGTGTACTGTTACGTAGCCTAATGCAGTGTTTCCCAACCCTCTCCTCGGGAAACCATAAACCATATTAATTGCTTTGTACTTGATTAGTTGAATCAGGTGTGCTGGTGGTGGAACAGATCAAATATGTGGTGCGGCTGGGGTGCCCCGAGGAGAGGGTTGGGAAACACTGAATGTGTATGGTTAAGTTACATGTACTTTTGTATTGTAGAATGCATTTTGATATTGTAGATCAGTACTGTATTATTAGTAACAACATGTGTACTGTAATACCTCTTTCTGTTTATTGCAGAACCACACATACACCCATTGTAGTGTTTGCAATCATCCTACCCATGCCTGAACTGTACCCTGCCTGAACCCACGAAAGACACCTGAACACAAAGTCAATCTCCTGTCATGTGTGTCCTGATCGACGCCCCAGGGGCGAATGGAGCATACTCTCATTGAACTATTCACCTTATACAGTCCTTTCCCATAACCTCACTAACATTTACCATCAACATTCAAAACAACCACAAAGGAAGAAGCAACACCGTCAAAATCTGGATTTTACTTCCTACTGACGTCAACGCGGTGAGTTTTCAGAAGTGAACTTTCACCTCAGAAGCCATTACAGGGGAGACGGAGGTGGTGAGAGAATGGCGTCTAAACCCTCTCTCTTTGAGGAGAATCTCTCCTGTCCTGTGTGCTGTGACATCTTCAAGGATCCTGTCGTCCTCCATTGTAGCCACAGCTTCTGTAAAACCTGTCTGCAGGAATTCTGGAAACATAAAGACACTCAGGAATGTCCAATGTGCAGGAGGAAATCATCCCTGGATATTCCTCCTCGTAACCTGGCGTTAAAGAACCTGTGTGAGGACTTCTTACAGGAGAGAAGTCAGAGAGCTGCAGCAGGGTCTGAGGTGCTCTGCAGTCTGCACAGTAAGAAACTTAAGCTCTTCTGTCTGGAGCATAAACAGCCCATCTGTGTGATTTGTCAGACTTCAAAACAGCATAAAAAACATGACTGTTGCCCAGTAGATGAAGCTGTACTGGATCATAAGAGTGAACTCCAGACTGCACTGGAACCCTTAAAGGAGAAGCTGAATACCTTCCTAGAGGTTAAACTGACTTGTGATAAAACAGCTAAACATATTGAGAGTCAGGCCCAGCACACAGAGAGGCAGATGAAGGAGGAATTTGAGAAGCTTCACCAGTTTCTACGAGATGAAGAGAGAGTCAGGATCGCTGCACTGAGGAAGGAAGAGGAGCAGAAGAGTCAGGTGATGAAGAGGAAGATTGAGGGGCTGAGCGGAGAGATATCATCCCTTTCAGACACAATCAGAGCCACGGAGGAGGAGCTAAAAGCTGATGACATCAGATTCCTGCTGAACTTCAAGGCCTCCATGGACAGAGCCCAGAGCACACTGCCGGATCCAGAGAAGGTTTCAGGAGCGCTGATAGACGTGGCAAAGCACCTGGGCAACCTGCAGTTCAGAGTCTGGGAGAAGATGCAGGGAATAGTGGAATACACTCCTGTGATTCTGGACCCCAACACTGCCCACCCACATCTCTTCCTGTCTGAGGATCTGATCAGTGTGACATGCAGAGAAGAGAAACAGCAGCTTCCTGACAACCCAGAGAGGATTAACTACCATGCAGTGGTCCTGGGCTCTGAGGGCTTTGACTCAGGGACACACAGCTGGGATGTTGAGGTGGGGGGGAGTACAGGCTATGGCCTGGGTGTGATGACAGAGTCTGCAGACAGGAAGGGCTTAGGCTTTTTGTCTGGATCCTGGTGGCTTAGGTTTTATAATGGGAGGTTTCATACACGTGTTCCAGGTGTTCCAGCCACTCCCCTCACACTGAGCCAGAACCCCCAGAGGGTCAGAGTGCAGCTGGACTGGGACAGAGGAGAGCTGTCATTCTCTGACCCTGACACTAACACACACCTACACACACTCACACACACTTTCACTGAGAAAGTCTTTCCATTTATCTGGATTTATTGTAAACGTCATCCTCTGAGGGTGTTACCAGCGAAGGTGTCTGTATCCATGGTGGTGCGGGGGGCGGGGAAGGGGGCGGGGAGGAGGCGGGGGAGGGGGGGGAGGGGGGGAGGGGCAATACCGTGAAGCAATTCCCTCAGAGTCTTAACTGCCATTGCTCTTTCTAAACATACACATGATCTTTGTAACCTTCCTCCTCTGAGGGTGTTACCAGCGAAGGTGTCTGTATCAATAATAAATTAGTTAACAATCTACCACCCCACTCAGGGCGTTATGGTGTAGAGCACATCCGTGCGTTCTACAATAAACTGGGTGTACGCAAAGATGATTTTAAACTCTCCATGGTGTCAAACGATGAGGTGTTTAAAAAACTGGGCGCTCTACACTCAGAAAAGGCCACGGGCCATGACAATATTCCAGCCAGATTTCTAAAAGACTCAGCTGCCTCCATTACCCCAATCATCACCCACATAATAAACCTCTCCATCAAACAGGGACACGTCCCCCTTGACTTTAAAATAGCAAGGGTAACCCCCACTGTATAAAAAAGGAAGCAAATTAGACCCAGGCAACTACCGACCTGTTTCTATTCTTAATTCCATCTTGAAACTTATGGAAAAAATAGTTTATGAACAGGTTGATAGGTACCTTACCGAAAAAAATCTGATGTATGAATTTCAATCAGGATTCAGAACATCCCATTCCACTGACACATGCCTTCTCTATTTGAACGACCACATCAACCATGAGGTGGACTCGGGCAAGTACTGCGGCATGGTCATGCTGGACCTCCAGAAGGCCTTCGACACAGTAGATCACCACATATTGTTAGATAAACTGAAAGCAATTGGGTTCGATAGAACATCGGTGAGCTGGATGCAATCCTACTTAGAGGGGAGGGAACAGGTGGTTAGTGTGAACGGAACACTGTCCCCCCCCCTCCCAGTGACCTGCGGCGTTCCACAAGGAAGCATATTGGGACCTTTACTGTTCCTAATATATGTGAATGACATGTCATCAGCATGTGATTGCAATTTGTTCCTGTTCGCGGATGACTCGGCTCTGCTGGTCTCTGACAGGGACATATTGCAGGTGGAAAAAGCGCTAAGCACTGAACTGAGTAGAATCTGCATCTGGCTAGCTGACAATAAACTATCAATACACCTAGGTAAAACTGAAACCATCCTATACGGATCCCCATCTAAACTCAGAAAGGCTGTACATTTCAAAATAAAAGTGGGTAACATTAATATCACAAGAAAAAAGGATATTACATACCTGGGCTCCATCTTAGAGGCAAATCTTTCCGGAGATAAAATGGCAGCAAAAGTAATCAAAAAAGTGAACCATAGAACTAGATTCTTGTACAGGATATCCTCACTTGTCAGTAAAAACACACTGAGGACCCTATCAGGAGCTCTCATTCAATGTCACTTCGACTATGCCGTAACATCATGGTACTATAGAACCACAAAGGCCCAAAAAACAAGACTCCAGACAGCCCAAAATAAACTGGTTAGGCTTCTGCTAGGCCTCAACCCTAGGACACATCTAACCGCTGCTAATTTTTTGAGCCTTGATTGGCTACGAGTAGTTGACAGAGTGCAGCAGCTTGCACTGGGCCTGGTCTTCAAGATACGCTACACCACAAAGACACCCAAGTACCTGTCAACATACTTCCAAAAAGTGAACAACGTCCACACATACAATACCAGAGGAAGCTCCACGAACCACGTTCAACCGCGTTGCACCACAAACAAGGGGTTAAACTCGTTTGCAAACTATGCAGTAAAAATGTGGAACGCCCTTCCTATAATCTTAAAGGAGTGCAAAACACTGCCCACCTTCAAAACCACTCTCAAAAAACATTTACAGGAGGCTGCAATCCGTAACTGGACCCTCTAAATCAAAAATCAGATTAAAAGACCCGAACTACCCACTGTACATACTTTGTGTTTTGTCCCCCGCCCCCACCTGTGGTGTATGTCCCCACCTGTCCTACCCGCTGTACATACCTTATGTTTTGTTGTATTGTTCTTCCCATGATGGATGTATGTTTATCTTGTAGATAGTACTAGTTATTTGTCTGTATTATCTTGTAGATAGTACTAGTTTTTTTGTCTGTCTTACATGTAACGATGAATTGAGAATCAAGGACCCCAATTGAAATAAGCCAGTGGCTTTCTTGGGTTTTTATCCTGTTAGTTGACCTTGTATGTAATATGTACTTTCATGTACCTACTTCTGCAAATCTTCTAATAAAGTTTTCAATCAATCAATCAATCAATCCATGGTTACGCCCTCTGTCTGAATCAATGATTAACTAACTTACAGTATGTACTTAGACCTTTGTGTTCCTCTGATAGGGCTTTCACACCGGCAAAGAACCGTGCCGGTTCGCGTTCGCGAACCAAGTCTGGAACCGGCCGGCGCGTTCAGACCGAAGCTCAATTGGTTCGGAACCTGAAAAGTTGGTTCGCAGCGGGCACCAAAAAATAGTGGTTCTCAAGCGCGAACCAAAACGTAGAACAGTCACGTCGTCAGTGGGTGTGTCATATTCTAGGCTGCAGAGACCAGCAAGGAGGAAGTAGACAAAATGTAATCTAATCTAAATCTAATCATTAGTGATTGTCGAATATTTCTCTGTTTCAGTGATAAAAGAAGAGGTGAAAACTCCTGGCCCAGGTTTAAAAGTATTTATTCAAAAAAGGTCGGGTCCTCAGATTACAGGCACACTAAACAGTCACAACGAGATTCAAGGTAGTCAAGAGATCAGAAACCGCTCTTCCTTGAGCACAGAGTTTTATAGCCTTCCTTCTAGGCCTCTGATTGGCCTAGACCCTCGGGGGCGTGCATATGCGTGTATGTGTGACTGCGCATGTGCGTCAATTCGTGTGTGTGTGTCAGCACATGTGCGACAACTCGTGTGTGTGTGTCAGCACATGTGCGACAATTGAGATCGTTTGTAAATGAAATAATAAAAGTATTTAATAAAGTGTATTTGAAGTAATAAAAATATACGTGTAATATATGTGTAAAATATACGTGAATATAAGAAGGCTATTAATGTGTAAAAATATACTACACATCCCCCCTCGGACCACCCAGAGGGTGTTCCGAAACTAAATGATCACAAAAACCAAAACAAAAACACAAACCCCACATATCACAGCTAAGAAAATATAAAAAAATAAAAAAACAAAAAATAACTATTAAGAACCCAAAGACATCATGCAAAAAATAGAAACCAACCAATAACAAAAAGAATCTTGAAAATAACAACCACAATTAAACTAAACACAGTCCATCATGCACAAATTAATATAGAAACTTCCAACGACCGATGTTTTCTTTGTCCTTGAAGCGCCAGGGACAGAGGTTACTAGCACATGAACCCAGTTGGAGAACAGCCTTTACCGCTGTCTCAGATTGATATCCTTTCCCAGTCAAGAGCGTTTTCTTCGTTGTGCTAGGAACAGAACCGCTTTCCTATCTTTGCATAACCACCACACCACTTCTCAACTGACATCAATCACATGATATAGAAAGAAACAAACAGTAATCGAAGCAAATAATCATAAAACATCACTTAATAAACAAATCATCAAAAGAGGAAACAAAATCAGAAAGCAAAACAGAATCCAGCTTTTGCTCATCAGCTACGTTGGTCAACATTAAAGCATTAATAGGAACATCCGAAATACACTTTCCAAAACATTTGATCAAAATACCAAGTAACATAATACAGATGATAATGACAACAAAAATAATAGCGACGGACCTGATCATATTACCAATACCTGAAAAAGCAGAATCAAAGAAATCTAACATATTCCAACCGTGTTCTTTATGTAAATCCTCTACACCCTTCTTGTTAGATTCATGAAAATCATGCAAAGCGTTACCAGAATCCGAAATATAACTGCAGCATTCACCGCCTATCAAAGCACAAGTACCACCCTGACTGGCCAAAATAATGTCCAAAGCCATTCTATTTTGGAGAGCTACATTCTTAGTTTCAGTCAATTCAGTGGCCAGGGCAGACACTACAGCATCCGAAGCATTAATGTGTTTTTCAAGAACGGATGATAAGGCACTTAATTCAGTCTGAGTGTTGTAGACACCATAACTTGGGAATATTAGGCCAAAAAACTTCTGAGCAGTAGACAACGCCCTACGACTACGATGGGTTGCTTGTTTGTGAAGTACAGACATCTCCTCCCAAGTAACTTTCCTAATCAAAGGTATCAGATGAGCCAAATAACAACCACCCTCAATCAAAGCAGGAAGCTTAGAGAATGCATCATTATCACACACCAGAAACACATGTTCCGGGAGTTGAAGCTCCGTACCAGGATACGAGAAAATGGTTCCACCTATACAAGACGCAGCCCCTAACTGACGAACCGAGCTGATCTTGGGCCGTACTTGAATGTTAATACAGGTTGTAACATTTACGAGAGGCATGACTTTAAGCTGCGTGGTGCCTCTCTGCCGTCTGGTAGTATTGGTATCATGTAATTTCATTTGAGGCACCATAGCACAATCAACAACTTTACATTTTAATCCAGAAATAACAACTGAACCCCTCCACCGTGTAGAAGTCACACTCCCAGAACATGACAGATGAGGACTCAATGCAGTACCATTTAATTGAGCGAACATAGCTTGGATAATATATATCTTCTTCGGACCTGTTGGTTGTGACAAATGTGTAAGCCTATCAATAATAACCTTCCCCACACCGCTAGGCCTATGGTGTTTGTTAACCGCTGCTGTCAGACGTTCCAACACACCAATATCCACACCTGCATAGGAAGAATTTAAAGGAACCAGAATCGTGCTGGGCTGACAAGAAGAGCTCTGGTTCTTGCCCTGTAAAACAAATGGGGCTAAACCCTGCCAATTATAATGAAGCCATTCTGCTTTAGTTAACGGTATGGGGAAAAACATAGGAGCAGACGCACTTACAGGGACCTGTTGACAAATCCAGCAATCAGAATAATTCATTTTTGAAGCAAAATCTTTCATGATACTAGTGGCAGAATTAGGGTGGGACCGTGTCCCCAGGTGATTAGAATCATACAACAAATAATCGTCAGTAGCGACTACAATCGCCTTCGTAGGAGCCTTCACAGCAACATTTTCAACCTTTCCTGGTAACTCATCGTGAACATATTTATGCACCAATGTCTCACAGTCCAACCTATAGTGGTGTGGATAGTCAGGCCTGGTCCTACAAATTTTGTCCTTGAAATTGTTGGATTTACTAGACACCGGTTCACCGATATCACGTCTAGCACACCAATACGAGCTCTCTTCCTGGTCAACATTAGTTAATGTCACACGAGTTTCTTGCATGTTGCTTGAGTACTGATCAAGTGTAATATATGTAGTATCCAATAAATACCACTCGCTCTCTTCGGCGGTATAGATCAAACAATCATCAATAGTACAACGTGAATGTGGGCAAGTAAAAGCTCTACTTGCTATGATCATTCTTCTCTGACGTCCAGGCATAACAGTGTGTGAGTAAAGTGTAACATTGTCCAAAGAAGTCAATGGGGTAGGAACACTAAGGGGTATATTAGTCTCTGAAACGGCATGGCTTGAGTTTCCTCCTAATTGGCCTTGGTGTTTTACGGGGTCTGTCTGGTTGAGGTGTATCACTGACAGGTCTGTGTCTCTCAATGGTACCTCGGTCCGGGCAGCCGCCCGGGTTGCTGACATCTCCGTCTGGAGCATTGTCAGGGTCGGAAGGGGTGACAACAGGGGCAACACCAGGCTCGGTAGAACCCCCAAGAGGGGTGTCGTAGTCACTGGATCCTTCACGGTCTCCGTTGGCCCACTCATCAGTGGGCTGGACAGGGTCTGGGACGAGGCCCCCGGCATCATCTGCATCATGGCGCAGATACTCACCAACATCTTCGTCAGCCTGGATGTCCAAGCTGTGGACTTCCTCGTCCCCAGGGGCCTCCTCACCATCCTGCTGAGGTTCTCCCTCATCGTCCTCATTGGGTGCCTTGATGCAGTGATGAACGTGATACCAGGTGGGGGACCCCTTGATTTGGAGGGCAGTCCCAGTGCACCGAACGACCTCGTATGGTCCTTCCCGTCGAGCCTCATGCCACTTCCGTCTGTAGACCTTCACGTATACTTTGTCACCCGGTTGCAACGCGTCCTTCCTCTCCTGTGCGTTCACCCCCTCTTCACGTTCCTGTTTGTGGAGCACATAAGAAGAGATACTCTTTTGCCGGTTAGTCATGTACTGTACATAGGCTTTCATGTCACTCTCCAGGAGAGCCAAACTTGGCCCTTTCCCACTGGTTCGTACACAGGGAGCTGTCATTATCCTCCCCATTACCAGTTCATGGGGAGTCAAGTGCAGCCCTCGAATCTCACTGGAACGACAGGCCATCAATGCAAGAGGGAGTCCTTCCAACCAATTAAGACCTGTATGCTTACAGACCTTAGAAAGACGGTTCTTAAGGACCCCGTTCATCCTCTCTACTATCCCCTGGCTTTGAGGTGAGTAAATACACCCAAGTCTCTGCTTGATTCCCAACTTTTGTAGTATAAGCTTTACCGTCTTATCCACAAATTCCTTACCATTGTCTGACGATATCCTATCTGGAATTCCAAACCTAGGCATGACTTCCCTGCATAGGAACTTTGCTACAGACTGAGCATCCTTTCTTCGAGTGGGGCAAGCTTCTACCCATCTACTGAACCTGTCTACTACAACCAGCATGTACCTGTATCCTGCAATAGGTTGAATCATGTCCACATAATCAATCACTAAATGTTTCATTGGCCCGTTTGGGGTAGGGATATGCCCAGTTCCCACTGGTATTCCAGGTCTGATATTGTTCTTCAAACAGACCACACATTGACCAAGGACATGGTCTATTTGTTCCAACAAATATGGAGCCCAAAAACCATATTCCTTGGTGATCTTGCGTCTTACCTCCCCCCTGGACACATGTGCTAATCCATGGGCTTCCTGTATCAGTACGCCTAATAAATCTGGGGGTGCCACAACCAGCCCCTCATGATTTCTCCATAGACCTGTGTCATCCTGACTAGCTCCTCTTGTTAACCATAAGTTTTTGTCTAGCGCATTTGCCTCACTCTGTAACATCAACAAATCCTCAAGCGTGACCATGCCCTGTAACTGTACTTCATGTGTGACCAGCAGAACTTTACCTGCTTTGTCTGCTCCTGTAATAGCTTTGGCTGCATCATCTGCAGCCCTGTTACCTTGTGTGACATGTGATGAGTCAGATCTGTGTGCGGCACACTTCACTATGGCTAATTCCCTTGGTTTCATCATGGCTTGTAACAGCTTCATGATTTGAGCGTGGTGCTGAATAGGCGAACCATCAGTTTTCTTAAAACCCCGTCCCTTCCATACAGCTCCATGTAAATGACACACATTGTGGGCATAGGCAGAGTCGGTGTATACTGTCACTCTTTGTCCGGTTCCCAAATTGCATGCTTCTGTGAGGGCAATCAATTCAGCCAACTGAGCTGAACAAGGCTGAGGAACAGCCTCGGCTTGTTCCACAATGAACTCCGAATTTTGGGATCGGACTATGGCATACCCGGCACGTAAATGTTCTCCTACCCGGTAACAAGATCCATCAGTCCAATACTCAACGTCAGCTTCCTTTAAAGGCAAAGCTAGTAGATCTGCTCTAAGCTTAGAGTACCTCGTAGCTTCCTTCACACAATCATGTGGTTCCCCATCTTCTGGGGTTGGCAAGGTCTCTGCTGGGTTAAGTGTGTTACATCTTAGTAAGGTTACATCTTCCCTTTCCAACATCCTGTAATAATCCCTAATCCTAGGCATCGTCAAAGTGTACTTGCCTTGATTCAAGAGGTTCCTTAGACTGTGGTGGCAGAGAATGGTAATTGGGTACCCCATTGTTAAGGCTGTTGCCTTCTCGTACATAAGATAAGCCCCGGCCATTGCTCTGTAACATGGCGCGAAACCCATTTCTACCTCTGAATATGCGACAGAGTAATAGGCTATGGGCTGTGGACTAGGTCCAATGCCTGTTGGTTGCGTAAGAACAGCGCAGGCATACTTCCCCTCGGCTGAAGAAGAAACATACAATCCAAATTCTTTGGAATAATCTGGAAGCGCTAAAGCTGGCGCTTCTTGCAATTTGTGTTTAATTGTCTCAAACGCCAAATCAGCTTCCCTTGTCCAAGTAATGCAAGATTGGAGGTTATCGCTACCTGTTTCCTTAATCATCCCCCTCAATGGAGCGACTAGTCTAGAGTAATCCTCCACCCATGCTGAACTATACCCAGTAATGCCCAAAAACATCATCATTTCCCTAACCGTTCGTGGTTTTGGAGCCTTCTGAATAGCTTCCAAATGTTCATTTGTGACGCTGCGATGTCCCTGTGTAATGGATTGTCCTAAGTAAGTTACCTTTTCCTGACAATACTGTAGCTTCTTTTTAGACACCTTGTGTCCCTTCTCCGCCAAAACCTTTAACAGTTTAACGGAATCCCTGTGACATGTTTCTTCATCTGGGGCACAAAGGAGTATGTCATCCATGTACTGAATGGCAGTACTACTTATCATCTGTCCTAACCCGTCTAAGTCCTCCCTTAAGACCTGATTAAAAACATGAGGACTGTGTTTGTACCCCTGTGGCATTCTGGTATATTGATAATGCTGACCTTTGTAGGTAAACCCAAATAACCCTTGACTTTCTACACTAAGAGGTATAGAAAAGAAAGCCCCGCATAAATCAATCACTGTAAATACTTTGGCTGTAGATGGAATCTGAGTCAACAGCACATGAGGATCAGGAACTTCAGCTGGATAGCTGACGACTACCTCATTCACAGCCCGTAGGTCATGTACCAGACGATATGAACCATCAGGTTTCGTCACTGGCAGAAGAGGTGTATTGCTTAACGGATATTGAGTTATCTTCAGGACTCCTGCCTCTAACAGTCCTTTGATCTGTGGCTCAATTCCATCAATTGCTTCCTGTTTCAATGGGTATTGGTTTTTCCAAGGGGGTTCTGCACCCGGTATGAGTTCAACTCTCAATGGACGAGCTGATTTCACAAATCCAATATCTGTACTGTTCTTTGCCCACAGGTCGGCTGGCACGTTCTGCATCATTTCTTCTCTGAGGTCTCTGTCAGCTTGTACAGGAAGGATTAGCTGGTTCATTAGCTTCACAGTCTGCGGATGTCCTATTCCTTGAGCTGAGATCATCAGTTTTGTGAACTGTCCATCAATGCTCCTCCAGATAGCAGGGTTTTCTTTTGTCGTTACAAATCTGGCTTTTTCTGAGTCTGCCATCATTGCCCCTAAATGCTTCTGCTTATAGTGTTCAGATATCATAAGTGTCACATGAGGGATGCTACCCTCAATCTTATGCTCCTGATCTAGATAAGTGTCACTGTTTATCTTCATAGCCACTCCCTGAGGGCCTAGGATTATACAACTTGCACTAAGCTGTACCTGTTTTGGCTGATGCTTCAGCCACTCATCTGGGGTTGCATCTGCAACTTCTCTAAAATACTGGAGTGTACAATGCAATGGATCAGTAGGCCTTCTGGCCTCTGCCATGTGTGCCAGGATATAATTGTCCCACATCCTTGCTGGTTCCATTAGGTCTGGGCTAAGCCCTCCCACCCAATATACCATAGATGCGTTGTTGTCCATCATGACAGACAGTTGTCTGTTCTCTTGTGGCACTGTCACCTGACAGCCGTCCGGTGTGCATTTCACGGTACAATTTAACTGGCATAGTGCATCTCTCCCTAGTAGCCCTATTGGCGTGTGTTCTGATACAAGTATTGACAGATTTGCTCTCTGTCCTTTGTACTCTAAGCTTACAAGCTCAGTGGTAGGGATCAGCTGTTTAATTCCCTCGAATCCGATTGTCTTCACATATCTCCCAGACATAGGAAGGTGCGTGGCGTCTTCAGGCTTCAGACAGGTGTAGGCTGCTCCACTGTCCACCATCAATTCTAATGGACGTTGGTTGACCGACACCCATATTGTAGGTTCATCTTCAGGCCTGTTTGTCACCACCAGCTGGCACCCCCTTTTCGGATCTTCTGGGCACCCCTATAGCGCAGCTGCTGGGCCTCCATAGGGGTTCACCACTCCTGGAGCCGGTGCAGCAGGGGGCTTATATCCTCCTTTCTGTTTCCCCCCTGCGCCCCCCTGGTTCTTCTTAAAGCAGGTACGTTTTAAGTGTCCATACTGGCCGCATACGAAACATGGTCCTAGTACCCTCCTCGGTGCTGCGGTCCACCCCTCTTGTGGTGGTCCTTGGCCAGGCTGGTTGTATGGAACCACTTGCACCCCTGGTGGCCCCTGTGGGTATGGATTCCCCCCTTGTGGCCCCTGTGGGTATGACTGGGGAGGGACAATTTGCAGTTGCTGTGGCTGAGATGGGACTTGTAGGGCTATAGTCTGCTCTCTCTCTCTGGTTTTCTTGCCTTCTGTCAATTGCACTTGAGTTAGTTTTCTGAGTGAGTCCTCGTCTTGTGCCTTCTGTGCCTGAATCTTCTTTCTAAATAATTCTACTTGGTGTGCTATGTTGTCTATATAAACAGCCTTGCTCATGTGTCGTAGCCCCACCACTTCTGCTAACTTGTTCTTAACTGGGGTAGGGAGACCTTGTTGAATCTTTTCCCTGATTATGGCTTTTTCTAACGGGTTATCTTCGGCATCCTTCCCTGTCACACTTCTCCATTGAGAGTGCACACGGGCAACGAACCCCCGGGGATTTTCATCTCCCCCCAGTGGCTTCACAATGACATTGTCTGGGTGAATGTGAGTAGGGTATGTTTCTCTGATTGCCTTCCACAGCTTGCCTCTGTTTGCTGCGAAGAGTTCTGGATCATAAACGGATGTATCGATATATCTATGAAGTCCCGCCTTCATCAATATTTCCTGCATGGTGTCCAATCCTGTAATGGTAGCTAAGAGTCTTTTCAAATCCCCCATAGCAGCGTGCGTTCCTGTCAATCTCACGTCGACTTGCGTCGTCCAAGGGTGGCCTCCATCTTCCAGGACTGGGAGTTTTTCGATCACTTCTGACAGATCCGTATGATTCCAAGGACGATATTCCATCTGGTTACCTCGAATCAGCACTGGGAAGTTCCCCTGAGTTTCCTCTTCTTCCGATGCTGTTTCATAATCGCTTACTTGTGGCTCTTGTGGCTCCGTTTTTACTTCCCGCCTTGGTGTCGCTCCGGACCTTGGGGAGTTCAACCGGGATGCAGGTGATGCTGCCGCTTGAGATTGACGACACGTTTCTCTCTCTATGTCTAGGTCCTGCAGCTGTTGTCTGTAGTCCTCTTCGTTTCTTAGGATTTTCGCACGGAGTTTTCTTGCCCTCCTTTCTCCCTCCTCTTCATCCCTGTCTTCCTGCAGCTTCTTCTTCTTTTGCTTTAAGCTCTCTCTTCTCTTCCCTGCCTTCAGAGACTTCTGCTCATCTTCAGAACTATTTTCTTCTTTTCCCTTCTTATAGCGTATTTTCCCTCCCTGCTTTTCGGCCCTGGCTAGTAGTTTTCTTATCGGAGCACTGTAGCCTCCTTGTGCATTGCTGTCATCACTGGAATCTTTGTTATCTCCTCCACTGCCATCTTCACCGTCATCCGTCTTGTCCCTCCTGTCGTCCCCTTTTCCCCTCGGCTCCTCCTTCTTTTTCTGTTTGGCACCTGACCTGTTCTCTGGTTCGAAGTCCACGGTCACTCTCGCTCTTCCCCTCTCTAGTACATTTTCATCCTTATCTTTGATAGTGAAGGTTCCACTCGTACTTAGGACAGGGACCTGAGGGTAGATCCGCTGAGAATTGTCCTCCAGTCTCTTGGCATAGGGAGGAGGACTGGAGATTGGAGCTGTGTGTGAGAATGGAATGTTCACTTTCTCTTCCATTGCTTTGGCCAATTCATCTCTTTTTTCTGGATCCATGTGAGCTGTTTTCTCATTCCAAGCTAATGCTACTTTCTGCCCCTCTACCTTGAAGAGGTCTAAAATAGCTAACTCTAACCTGCGTTTCTCTGATCTAATCTTTCCTTTTTGATGCGCCTTATGTGCATTGATAAGTATCTCCAATGTTGCAATTAATTGTAAATCAAAGGTGCCCTCTGCTGGCCATGGTTGTTCAATGTCTGCCCAACGAATATTCCATTTCGTTGATATCTCCCTAATCTCCTTAACAAGAGGATTCATTTTTTCCACTATAGCCACAGGAGATGAATTTGCTAATATTCCCTTGTCTGTATTAACAGCCCTCACAATGTTACTGGGTTTGGCTCCCATGTCTGAAATATTTATACTGCTTAATATGCTGAAAATATGCTATAAGGTGTACTTTCCTTACAACCCACCTTCTGTTGCTGTATCTGCTAAACAGATGCTAGTCCAACTCTTAACTGTGTCAACTGTCCACACAGAACACTACAACTCCGGAACAACGGATTGTTTCAGTGGTATTGTGTATTATTGACTTAAATGTAATCTATGTGTATGCGTTTTAATCTAAATGGTTTTTTTTCCCTTATTATGTATGAATGTGTCACTTAATTGCTCAATCAATACTAATTATAGTTCAGGTCAACTTAATTATTAAACTACAAAGGCTGTTCAACACAATTATCAAATTACAAAAAGCAGGTCACGCTTTAAGTCTTTCTGATCCACAACCCCTTGCTTGATCAATCCTCAGATAGAAACTGTTCTGCTATTCTTTAATCAAGAACTGTGAAAAAAGAACTTAACTTCAAATAAAAAGATGTAAAACACGAATATTAATCACAACCTGTAAAGAAATCGACTTGTCATTGGGAAGGAATAAAATGATTAATTATTCATTACAATCTGTAAGGAAATCGACTTGTTATTTGAAAGGAACAAAATGATCAATTATCAATTACAATCTGTAAGGAAATCGACCTGCTACTCGGAAGGAATGCACAATCAACTAGACTTAGTCATTTACACTTCATTGATGTAATCCTGTGGAAGAAAACGTCATCCCTAGACCACTATAAACCAATTGATCAAAGTTTTGTGAAAACTGAAAATGAAATAATCTGAATAATTAATTAAATCAATTTGTAATTACTTAAATTAATTGAAGTAACCATCCATTTATCATTGTAAAAGACTATGTCGTCGACCTCAGGCGGATGCACTGATGGAGAACCAGTGTTCCAAAGTGTCTTATCGTATTCTGTCCACTGGAGAGCAGCAAACAATTAAAAATGTCTTATATTGTTTCATCCACTAGAGGGCAGTAAATAATTAAAAACGTCTTATCTTGTTTCAACCGCCAGCCCGCAGGCCTCCGCCGCATGGGAGCCACAGCACGTCTCGCCTGCCGGGCCGTGGAGCTTAATAACCATCTGCTCCATGATAGGCTCACTATAACAGCGGAGCCCTCCCGGCGTCTCAAGTCGAGACACCCATTTGTGCCTGCCGCACAGGATCTCAGGCAGCAATGCAGAGATCTCAACATCAGTGCGGCAGGATGGGCGGATTATATGTGGCGCGCGGAGTGGGAGGCTAACACCTCCAAACTCCGCGACCACATCCCAGTCGCCGGCGCTGAGCCCCTCGGGATGGACTTGCCAAGGCTATCCTGGGTGAGGCTCAATCGTCTCCGGACCGGCGTCGGGCGTTTCCGCTCATCAATGCACAGATGGGGCTTGGCCCCAAATGCGTCGTGCGAGTGTGGCGCAGAGGACCAAACCGCAGACCATATTATCCTGGATTGCCCGGTGTACCACCCACCCAACGGGATGCATGGTCTGTCGGTATTAGATGACGAGACGATGACGTGGCTTCTGGAGGGGTGTCCAGAAATATAGCCCGGGTGAGCCCCTCAACCAGGTCTCGGGGTGGTAAAAGGGTAGCCCCTCGGCCCCGAGCCTGGTGGAGTGGAGAGGAAAAACAACTACCCATACGCCGAAGAACCACCAGAGGGCAGTAAATAATTAAAAACGTCTTATCTTGTTTCAACCACTAGATGGCAGTCAATAATTAAAAACATCCCATCGTGTTTCGACCAGTAGAGGCCGCCACACCGAAGATGTCTCACAGAATGCCTATATCTTACCTAAAACTCTCAATCTATCTTTTTTACTTTTACAATCTATACCTAAATCAATTGTTAAGTGAAAGGAATGAATGATTAGTTAGAATTATTCACTATATCATCATATACATTGATTTAAAACTTATGGAATCAATCAATTGTTTTGGGAAACAGAAAATGAATGATCTGAATAATTAATTCAACTGATAAGTAATTAGTTAAATCAATGTGATACTGAAAAGTCATTCACAACATCAATATATACATTAACCTTTTAGATTCTTTCACCAATATTCTGTAAAGCGGGCCTATTGGCTCCGCATGCTCTCTGTGTTTAAAATGTGCTGGCCCCTGTTCCCTCCTGTTTTCCGAGTAACCGTACCTTTAAACTTATTTGAAATACCCCGAGATCAATTCACTCTATCTCTATTTTTATCAATCCCAGTCTATGTGTATGGTTTTATCGTTATCTTTTAAGAGATGAGTACTGAAATTTATCAAAACCCGCGCGTGTGTATTTGAAAAAAATGGATGTCAGGGGGAAAGAAGCCAAGACTGTAAGATTAATCTTCACAACACTGCTTTTCCACAATAATTATTATTCTCCACGACACAGCAATTTTCAAGAATATCTTTCGATGCAGTTCAACGTATTATTTGCCAAGATAATCTTATTCAAATACTTCTAAAATGGCATATCCTTTCTACTAGGCCCTGTGTGTCTACTGAGTCTGCATCCATTCACACAAAGGAAAAAATTGGCGCCAATTCAGGCATGCATTCACACAAAGAAAAAATATGGCGCCCTTTTCAACTAGCGGCCTTCTCTGACATGCGTTTCACACAAAGAAAAAATATGGCGCCCTTTTCAACTAGCGGCCTTCTCTGACATGCGTTTCACACAAAGAAAAAATAGCGCCCTTTCTATTCAAACCACGTTTTTCCTCCGTGCTTCTCAAGTAAATTCCCTTTAAAATAGCGCTATTTTCTGCTCACTAGCACGGACTCTGCTCTTTCAAACTAGGAATTCCAATTCCATACCATTTGAATAGAGCTATCTCCTGAGCTTTTACACTCCACCAGACTATTGCCTGATACAAACCACAGTTATTAGCCCGCTAGAAAAACGTCTCCCCCTAGCTTGTGCTAATACCTTGTTCTCAAAACAAGACTACAGCAGCTTCTTCTCTGCTATACCACAATAACCACACACACGATAAAAATCGTACAATTAAAACACTTTTCACAATACAGGTTTTACAACCCGGCTCTCTCTGACTAATCTCGACCCAGTTATATATTAAAGATTCGGTTTAAATATAGCTCATTCGATTTACACAGTCTATTTTGCGCAGCTCCGCCTTGTCCTCGCGAATTCAGCAGAAACTTACCCTTGTTGCCTTGAAGAATTGCAAAACGACCGATCATCCAGAGCTATGGAAATGTCCCTTCGTGGTCGCCACTTATGTCGAATATTTCTCTGTTTCAGTGATAAAAGAAGAGGTGAAAACTCCTGGCCCAGGTTTAAAAGTATTTATTCAAAAAAGGTCGGGTCCTCAGATTACAGGCACACTAAACAGTCACAACGAGATTCAAGGTAGTCAAGAGATCAGAAACCGCTCTTCCTTGAGCACAGAGTTTTATAGCCTTCCTTCTAGGCCTCTGATTGGCCTAGACCCTCGGGGGCGTGCATATGCGTGTATGTGTGACTGCGCATGTGCGTCAATTCGTGTGTGTGTGTCAGCACATGTGCGACAACTCGTGTGTGTGTGTCAGCACATGTGCGACAATTGAGATCGTTTGTAAATGAAATAATAAAAGTATTTAATAAAGTGTATTTGAAGTAATAAAAATATACGTGTAATATATGTGTAAAATATACGTGAATATAAGAAGGCTATTAATGTGTAAAAATATACTACATGATCAAAAACAATATCAAAAGTGTCATTATTCTCTCTATCTTCCTCACATGCTCAGCAAACGCACACGCGCGCGGACATGCGCGAACGCGAATTTCGTAAGCCATTTCTATTCCAGTAATGGAGCAGCTGATTAGTAAAAGAACGCATAATAGAAAGTGTCTTTTGTTTTGTTTCACAGAAAATTGTGTTTATTTCAGATACTGTAGTAGTGGAAGATATTATCCTCTTTTCCAGTGAAGTAGCTGCCATCTAGTTGTGAATTGTTTTGTTTATCCCGCCCCTTCATCACCCAGCGTTGATGACGCGGATGGTTCAGGTTACACTGGTATGAACGCGGGCTCGTTCGCCAGACAGCACCAAGGTTCAGAGGTTTCCGAACGCGAACCGGCACGGTTCTTTGCCGGTGTGAAAGCCCTACCAGACAATCAAAGATAAATAACACTTACAGACCATTCATTCATTCACTTACTAATCAGTCAGCAATGTTTCCAGAAATATAAAAGATGAATAAACCCTTTGATTATGATGTTCAACTGTCTGACCTTTATCACGACACAAACTAGATGATCGAGGCTAGTTCCCATATGTTGTTGCTTAGAGGATGTTACCTGGAAACATAAAACATCTAAAAACAGACATTGTTACTTGTTCTTATTTTCACTTGTTTGCCTATTTTAACCTGCTATAACTGTTGCTCTTGTATTACGTTCTTATATATGTAAAGTTAAACCAAGTTAGGCTTAAGGAAGGGACAGTAGGTCCTGGATACTAGATTTCAGGGGTAACCAGGCCCGCCGAGATCCAAGTTAGGCTTAAGAATCAGAATCAGAATCAGAAGACTTTTATTGCCATGACATGTAAACATGTTAGGAATTTGGTTTGGTACCATGGAGCACGGTTTACAGAAGGACAGGTGCAAGACAGGACAAGACAGTGCAAACCAACATCAAAGTGCAAGAGTCATAATTAATATAAATATAAAGTGCAGAGATCAAGTGTTCATATCCAGACAGTGCAAAGCTCTCTGGGTGGGGGTGGAGGGAGGGTAGATAGATAGGGGTCAGGTCAGGGGGGGGGGGGGGGGGGGGGGGCAGCGGCATTTAGGAGGGTCAGTAGGTCCTGGATACTAGATTTCAGGGGTAACCAGGCCCGCCGAGATCCAAGTTAGGCTTAAGGAAGGGACAGTAGGTCCTGGATATTAAGGGGTAACCAGGCCCCGGTTGAAATACCCTGCAACCAAGTGAGAGGGCAGTACATTGCGGGTGGGGTAGCGTGTACCACAGGTGCAGGTCCCATACTAGCGTGACTACACTCACTGAGGGGGCTAAAATAATATATAGTAGTGTATGAATGTATGACATGTATCACATAGTGTGTAAGAGATGTAAATCTTTACCTTTTATTTTGACTGTTTTCCCCTGCTTTTATATTCATTCTATGCTTGTATATGTTTTTATATTCACTTTATGTTCTTATTCCTGTTGTAAAGCACTTTGAGCTGCATTTCTTGTATGAAAGGTGCTATAAATAAAGCTTTACTAAAGCACTCTGTGAGCCCTGGTCTGGGATAGGGGCTATAGAAATACATTTTAGGACTGATAACAGCAACTGAATGACAGGGAGGCTAGGCAAGGCCGGCCAGTGTGTCTGTCTACCCTCTCTCTCTCCAAACACTTATATTTATATTGATATTTTCACCTTTTAAAGAAGAGCTTTTTATTCAGGCCTAAAACTTTTTATTTTTTATCAAAACAAGCTGTGTCGCTATCTACCCTTTTCCTGCTGAGATGTCTAAGAAAGTCCTGAAACCTGCAATTAACGTGACGACATATCTCCACAACCCCTTCTCACACACACACACACACACACACACACACACACACCACACAGAAGGCTAACATTCACCTCTCTGGTGCTGCCGTTTACTAGCAACAACATTACATATGTGTGACTCTCTGAAGGACTTTACACTCATTTACTGTTAGAAAGGTTCCAATATTCTAAGTTCATGATTATTATATTTGGTTATCATTTCCACCTTAAGAGCTAAGCTGTGCGTAATATCACCGGCCACCTTAAGTGCGCAGTGCATTCTGGGCCGCATTGATTCGTTGCAAGCTTCCGGTCAAGTTTCTCATGTTCCAACTCCAACCAGTGAGCATCGTTGTGCAGCATTACAGCGTCAATGTGCGTCTCTGAACTACTGTAAGTATAATGTGTAATAATAAGACTCATTATATGAGTTTTGGATGGATAGGGAATACAATAGCATTTAATTTATGTAATATATAGTATGGATATCACTGTTTGCTTTGTTTGGGTTCCTGCTCATGTCAGGGTAGAAGGAAATGAAGATGCGGATATATTAGCTAAGCAATCAATTAAGTCACAAACAATAGAAATGGATATTCCACTTAGTAAAGCTTGAGGTAAAATCAATCATTAAAATACACATGCAGGAACTATGGCAAGAAAACTGGAACAGAAATGAAACAGGAAGGCATTTGTTTAACATTCAAAAGAAAGTCGGAATAGGAAGTAGGATGGGCAGGAACCGGAAAGAAGAGACAGTGATATCCCGGCTCAGGATAGGTCATACTGGGTTGAATGACACACTTTACAGAATAGGAAAACACCCAAACGGCATTTGTGCACACTGCAATAACCCGGAATCTGTTCAGCATGTGCTGCTGGAATGTGGAAAATATGAAGAACAGAGAAAGCTCCTGAAAACAGCAATTCAGAAGCTTAAGTTAAGGTTTACTGTAGGGAACTTACTTGGAAACACAGTTAAAGTAAATAACCAGTTAATTAAATATTTGAAAGAAACAGGATTGATAGGTAGGATTTAACTCTACCCCTCCCCACCATTTTGTTTATTTCTTTCATTTACATTTTCCCCCCTGTCAAGCTAACGTTCCACACAGTCCGGTAGGGGGTGGTAATGCGCCACACAATCCAGTAGGTGGCGGTAATGCACCTTAAGCTGGTTGCCAACTGCCAATCAAATAAAAAGAAGAAGAAGAAGGATACTGCCGTTTTCTGCACTCTATATTAGCACTAGCAATGAGTCTGGCCATGTGCTTTCTATGGGCGCCGCCATTGCTGCTCTTCAATGAAGCTCGTCTGGCGCAGTTCACCTGCAGAGATTGTTATTTGAGTACTGTCTTAAGTTGGTGTTATAATTCAGATTGTATGGCAAAGTGTACTGTTAAGTAGCCTAATGCAGTGTTTCCCAACCCTCTCCTCGGGAAACCATAAACCATATTAATTGCTTTGTACTTGATTAGTTGA
Source organism: Nansenia antarctica (assembly GCF_963989245.1). Lineage (NCBI taxonomy): Eukaryota > Metazoa > Chordata > Actinopteri > Argentiniformes > Microstomatidae > Nansenia > Nansenia antarctica. The sequence continues at coordinate 76,504 of NW_027663048.1, forward strand.
ATCACGTGTGCTGGTGGTTGAACAGATCAAATATGTGGTGCGGCTGGGGTGCCCCGAGGAGAGGGTTGGGAAACACTGAATGTGTATGGTTAAGTTACATGTACTTTTGTATTGTAGAATGCATTTTGATATTGTAGATCAGTACTGTATTATTAGTAACAACATGTGTACTTAATACCTCTTTCTGTTTATTGCAGAACCACACATACACCCATTGTAGTGTTTGCAATCATCCTACCCTGCCTGAACCCACGAAAGAAACCTGAACACAAAGTCAATCTCCTGTCGTGTGTCCTGATCGACGCCCCAGGGGCGAATGGAGCATACTCTCATTGAACTATTCACCTTATACAGTCCTTTCCCATAACCTCACTAACATTTACCATCAACATTCAAAACAACCACAAAGGAAGAAGCAACACCGTCAAGATCTGGATTTTACTTCCTACTGACGTCAACGCGGTGAGTTTTCAGACGTGAACTTTCACCTCAGAAGCCATTACAGAGGAGACGGAGGTGGTGAGAGAATGGCGTCTAAACCCTCTCTCTCTGAGGAGAATCTCTCCTGTCCTGTGTGCTGTGACGTCTTCAAGGATCCTGTCGTCCTCCATTGTGGCCACAGCTTCTGTAAAACCTGTCTGCAGGATTTCTGGAAACATAAAGACACTCAGGAATGTCCAATGTGCAGGAGAAAATCATCCATGGACTTCCCTCCTCGTAACCTGGCGTTAAAGAACCTGTGTGAGGACTTCTTACAGGAGAGAAGTCAGAGAGCTGCAGCAGGGTCTGAGGTGCTCTGCAGTCTGCACAGTGAGAAACTTAAGCCCATCTGTGAAGCTGTACTGGAACATAAGAGTGAACTCCAGACTGCACTGGAACCCTTAAAGGAGAAGCTGAAGACCTTTGAAGAGGTTAAACTGACTTGTGATGAAACAGCTAAACATATTGAGAGCCAGGCCCAGCGCACAGAGAGGCAGATGAAGGAGCAGTTTGAGAAGCTTCACCAGTTTCTACAAGATGAAGAGAGAGTCAGGATCGCTGCACTGAGGGAGGAAGAGGAGCAGAAGAGTCAGGTGATGAAGAGGAAGATTGAGGGGCTGAGCGGAGAGATATCATCACTTTCAGACACAATCAGAGCCACGGAGGAGGAGCTAAAAGCTGATGACATCACATTCCTGCTGAACTTCAAGGCCTCCATGGACAGAGCCCAGAGCACACTGCCGGATCCAGAGAAGGTTTCAGGAGCGCTGATAGACGTGGCAAAGCACCTGGGCAACCTGCAGTTCAGAGTCTGGGAGAAGATGCAGGGAATAGTGGAATACACTCCTGTGATTCTGGACCCCAACACTGCAGACCCACATCTCATCCTGTCTGAGGATCTGATTAGTGTGACACGCAGAGAAGAGGAACAGCAGCTTCCTGACAACCCAGAGAGGTTTGACTCCTGTGCTGTGGTCCTGGGCTCTGAGGGCTTTGACTCAGGGACACACAGCTGGGACGCTGAGGTGAAGGGGAGTATAGGCTATGGCCTGGGTGTGATGACAGAGTCTGCAGACAGGAAGGGCTTAGGCTTTTTGAATGGATCCTGGTGGCTTAGGTTTTATAAGGGGAGTTTTCATACACGTGTTCCAGGTGTTCCAGTCACTCCCCTCACAGAGAGCCAGAACCCCCAGAGGGTCAGAGTGCAGCTGGACTGGGACAGAGGAAAGGTGTCATTCTCTGACCCTGACACTAACACACACCTACACACACTCACACACACCTTCACTGAGAAAGTCTTTCCATTTATCTGGATTTATTGTAAACGTCATCCTCTGAGGGTGTTACCAGCGAAGGTGTCTGTATCCATGGTGGTGCAGGGGGCGGGGAAGGGGGCGGGGAGGAGGCGGGGGAGGGGGGGGAGGGGGGGAGGGGCAATACCGTGAAGCAATTCCCTCAGAGTCTTAACTTCCATTGCTCTTTCTAAACATACTGTTAAAAAGGCTTTGGAGGACTGAGTGGTCAAAGCGGCCAATCACTGGCCAGCAGAGGGCGGGACCAGGAAGTACGAGCGGAGAAAGAATACTGGCAGTTTGAGCAGGAATTACGAGCGGAGAAAGTTGCGAATACCTATTAGTTTAGTTAACCCATTTAGAGTTTAGTTAAGATTGTTATGTATCGTGAGTTGTGCGTCCACGATAAAGTGAGTAATCCTCTGTGTTTCCTCAGCATTGGGAGTAGTTCATGTGTATTAGATGTTGAATGTTTGTCGGTTGGGGAGATTGCATGATGTTATGACTGGCGCGTGCGCACTACTGCCCATATGCTGTACGTATGCTAGGTGTATGTTTGATGTGCTGTGTATATGTATATGTGTTATAGGGTAGATAGCATGTGGCATAAGTATATGTGTATATATGTATGTTCAGTGGAGTCTGTGTAATGTTCTTACAGTTGTATTCTGTTGTCTTTGCAGAACCACAAGTTCACGCATTCATTAAAACCTTTGATGGTAACCTGGCCTGGTTATTGTATCTACGCATAATGGGACATCATAGTTCTAACTGGACTACCCACAGTGATTTGGACTATCCACCAGTCAAGTTTATCTCTATATTTTTCACATACACATGATCTTTGTAACCTTCCTCCTCTGAGGGTGTTACCAGCGAAGGTGTCTGTATCCATGGTTACGCCCTCTGTCTGACTCAATGATTAACTAACTTACAGTACGTACTGAGACCTTAGTGTTCCTCTGAGACAATCAAAGATAAATAACACTTACTAATCAGTCAGCAATATACATGTATTTCCAGAAATATAAAAGATGAATAAACCCTTTGATTATGATGTTCAACTGTCTGACTTTATCACAACACAAACTAGATGATCGAGGCTAGTTCCCATATGTTGTTCCTTAGAGGATGTTACCTGGAAACATAAAACATCTAAAAACAGACTGTTACTTGTTCTTATTTTCACTTGTTTGCCTATTTTAACCTGCTATTACTTTTGCTCTTGTATTACATTCTTATATATGTAAAGTTAAACCAAGTTAGGCTTAAGGAAGGGACAGTAGGTCCTGGATACTAGATTTCAGGGGTAACTAGGCCCGCCGAGATCCAAGTTAGGCTTAAGGATGGGACAGTAGGTCCTGGATACTAGATTTCAGGGGTAACCAGGCCCGGCGAGATCCAAGTTAGGCTTAAGGAAGGGACAGTAGGTCCTGGATACTAGATTTCAGGGGTAACCAGGCTCGCCGAGATCCAAGTTAGGCTTAAGGAAGGGACAGTAGGTCCTGGATATTAAGGGGTAACCAGGCCCCGGTTGAAATACCCTGCAACCAAGTGAGAGGGCAGTACATTGCGGGTGGGGTAGCGTGTACCACAGGTGCAGGTCCCATACTAGCGTGACTACACTCACTGAGGGGGCTAAAATAATATATAGTAGTGTGTGAATGTATCACATGTATCACATAGTGTGTAAGAGATGTAAATCTTTACCTTTTATTTTGACTGTTTTCCCCTGCTTTTATATTCATTCTATGCTTGTATATGTTTTTATATTCACTTTATGTTTTTATTCCTGTTGTAAAGCACTTTGAGCTGCATTTCTTGTATGAAAGGTGCTATATAAATAAAGCTTTACTAAAGCACTCTGTGAGCCCTGGTCTGGGATAGGGGCTATAGAAATACATTTTAGTACTTATAATAGGAAATGACTGACAGGGAGGCTAGGCAAGGCAGGCCAGCGTGTCTGTCTACCCTCTCTCTCTCCAACCACTTATATTTATATAGATATCTTCACATTTTAAAGAAGAGCTTTTTATTCAGGCCTAAAACTTTTAATTTTTTAGCAAAACAAGCTGTGTCGCTATCTACCCTTTTCCTGCTGAGATGTCTAAGAAAGTCCTGAAACCTGCAATTAACGTGACGACATATCTCCACAACCCCTTCACACACACACACACACACACACACACACACACACACACACACACACACACACACACACACACACACACACATTCAGCTCTCTGGTGCTGCCGTTCACTAGCAACAACATTACGTATGTACGTATGTAGGACTCTCTGAAGGACTTTACACACATTTACTGTTAGAAAGGTTCCAATATTCTAAGTTCATGATTATTATATTTGGTTATCATTTCCACCTTAAGAGCTAAGCTGTGCGTAATATCACCGGCCACCTTAAGTGCGCAGTGCATTCTGGGCCGCATTGATTCAGATCGGGAGAATAAGTTGCAAGCTTCCGTCAACAAGTTTCTCATGTTCCAACTCCAACCAGTGAGCATCGCTGTGCAGCATTACAGCGTCAATGTGCGTCACTGAACTACTGTAAGTACAATGTGTCACCCAGTGTTTAGGTTGGACATAGTTGCTGTGTTGATTTGGATACTGCCGTTTTCTGCACTCTATATTATTAGCACTAGTGATGAGTCTGAGTCAGTCCATCCTCTCCATGGGCGTGGGTTAGATGTGGCTACAGGCCCCAAACATTTCCCAAATAAGATATATATTCTGGGCCCAGGACAAGTCCGGACGGATTGTAATGGCAGCTAGTGCTGAGGCACAAACATGTACATTTTCAAGCCTGCAAACTGTGACACAATGTGAAAAAATACTTTCTTGTGCAATATGACAACCCTAGTTGACTATCTGTGCAGTATAGTACAGTGGATTGTGTACATAGCCTCTATTGATGTAAACCAGCTCTTTATCTTCTTGTGATTTTATGCATCTATGCTTTTTTCCAAAATGTGTTTCTTTTTCCTTTCTTAAACACCAGGGGAGCCTCCCCTCCTAAATTTCGTTGTTTGGTACCTGTACTGTAACAATGACAAATAAAGTCTATCTATCTATCTATCTATCTATATATGTATGTTATGTTAAAACTGTATAGGCATAAACCGTTAATATGTTGAAGGTTGTTACCTGGTTCAGAATCCTCACTGGAATCCTATTGTTGTGAATGGTTTAGTCTAGTTTGATGCCAAATTAAGATTCAAAAAAGTACATTTTTGAGAGAATTACATGACATCGACCTGTTTACTGTACCTATTCTCTGTACCTGTTCTCTGTACCTGTTCACTGTCCACCTATAATGTTTTTACTTGATTCCAGCTAATTTGTGAATGAATACGTTTTTGTTTGTGTATGGTCAATCCATTTTTATGTAAATATGGTTTCATGCTGTATTGATTTACAATAACTTCATTGCATTTCATTAAATCGTGTTGCTTTACTACAAAAAACACATCTGATTGAGGAAGACTACAAAACATTGAGAAAGGATTTGGTAAACCAAGTATTTCATGCGTCATATGGTAAGAAGAGGGGTGTGGCCATAGTAATTAATATGAATGAATGAATGAATGAATGGTCTTTATTGTCATTGATATAGTACAGGTACCAAACAACGAAATTTAGGAGGGGGGGCTCCCCTGGTGTTAGGAAAGAAAAAAAAAAAAGAAAAAAACACAAGAAGGGAAGGAGCTGGTTTCCATAAATAAAGGCTATGTACACTATACTATACTGTACAGAGACGACTAGGGTTGTCATATCTCTACCATTCTCTGAAGAGAAAGTGATAAAAGATAATAGGAGAAGATATGTAATGGTTGACCCTATTACATTAACCATAGCTAAAGGTAAATAATCTTTTTTTCATTTCATACCTATTAGTTTACTCTAACGAATTAAAATGATTAACAAGCATAATGGCACAGAGAATGCAGAGATGTGTATATATACAAAGGGTTGAAATATATGTTATTATTATTATTATTACTTTATTATCACATAACAGCTATTTGAAGCAAACTATGGAAAATGTATAACTGAGTAGTGAAATACTCAGAAATAGTGAAATACATTCTTAGAAATGTCTACCGTGTCATGATTACAAAGATACCACTTGAGCACACACACTGTGACACTAACGGGTCTTCGTTGTCATCGTTGTCATAGCGAATCATACTGGTAGGGTCGGGAAAACCTCGCGGGTCGGAAACTCCGGTACTTACACCGCCATGTGCTTTCTATGGGCGTGCTCTTCAATGAAGCTCGTCTGGCGCAGTTCACCTGCAGAGATTGTTATTTGAGTACTAGTGTCTTAAGTTGGTGTTATAATTCAGATTGTATGGCAAAGTGTACTGTTAAGTAGCCTAATGCAGTGTTTCCCAACCCTCTCCTCGGGAAACCATAAACCATATTAATTGCTTTGTACTTGATTAGTTGAATCACGTGTGCTGGTGGTGGAACAGATCAAATATGTGGTGCGGCTGGGGTGCCCCGAGGAGAGGGTTGGGAAACACTGAGGGCCGGTTTCACAGACAAGGCTTAAGCCTAATCCTGGACTAAAAAGCATCTTCAATGGAGATTTTACATTGAAAGTGTGATTTAGTCCAGGACTAGGCTTAAGCCGTGTCTGTGAAACCGGCCCTGAATGTGTATGGTTAAGTTACATGTACTTTTGTATTGTAGAATGCATTTTGATATTGTAGATCAGTACTGTATTATTAGTAACAACATGTGTACTTAATACCTCTTTCTGTTTATTGCAGAACCACACATACACCCATTGTAGTGTTTGCAATCATCCTACCCATGCCTGAACTGTACCCTGCCTGAACCCACGAAAGAAACCTGAACACAAAGTCAATCTCCTGTCATGTGTGTCCTGATCGACGCCCCGGGGGCGAATGGAGCATACTCTCATTGAACTATTCACCTTACACAGTCCTTTCCCATAACCTCACTAACATTTACCATCAACATTCAAAACAACCACAAAGGAAGAAGCAACACCGTCAAAATCTGGATTTTACTTCCTACTGACTTCAACTCGGTGAGTTTTCAGAAGTGAACTTTCACCTCAGAAGCCATTACAGGGGAGACGGAGGTGGTGAGAGAATGGCGTCTAAACCCTCTCTCTCTGAGGAGAATCTCTCCTGTCCTGTGTGCCGTGACATCTTCAAGGATCCTGTCGTCCTCCATTGTAGCCACAGCTTCTGTAAAACCTGTCTGCAGGAATTCTGGAAACAGAAAGACACTCAGGAATGTCCAATGTGCAGGAGGAAATCATCCCTGGATATTCCTCCTCGTAACCTGGCGTTAAAGAACCTGTGTGAGGACTTCTTACAGGAGAGAAGTCAGAGAGCTGCAGCAGGGTCTGAGGTGCTCTGCAGTCTGCACAGTGAGAAACTCAAGCTCTTCTGTCTGGAGCATAAACAGCCCATCTGTGTGATTTGTCAGACTTCAAAACAGCATAAAAAACATGACTGTTGCCCGGTAGATGAAGCTGTACTGGATCATAAGAGTGAACTCCAGACTGCACTGGAACCCTTAAAGGAGAAGCTGAAGACCTTTCTAGAGGTTAAACTGACTTGTGATGAAACAGCTAAACATATTGAGAGCCAGGCCCAGCGCACAGAGAGGCAGATGAAGGAGCAGTTTAAGAAGCTTCACCAGTTTCTACGAGATGAAGAGAGAGTCAGGATCGCTGCAGTGAGGAAGGAAGAGGAGCAGAAGAGTCAGGTGATGAAGAGGAAGATTGAGGGGCTAAGCAGAGGGATATCATCACTTTCAGACACAATCAGAGCCATGGAGGAGGAGCTAAAAGCTGATGACATCACATTCCTGCTGAACTTCAAGGCCTCCATGGACAGAGCCCAGAGCACACTGCCGGATCCGGAGAAGGTTTCAGGAGCGCTGATAGACGTGGCAAAGCACCTGGGCAACCTGCAGTTCAGAGTCTGGGAGAAGATGCAGGGAATAGTGGAATACACTCCTGTGATTCTGGACCCCAACACTGCCCACCCACATCTCATCCTGTCTGAGGATCTGACCAGTGTGACATTCAGAGCAGAGAAACAGCAGCTTCCTGACAACCCAGAGAGGTTTGACCTCTGGCCAGTGGTCCTGGGCTCTGAGGGCTTTGACTCTGGGACACACAGCTGGGACGTTGAGGTGGGGGGGAATACATTCTATGGCCTGGGTGTGATGACAGAGTCTGCAGACAGGAAGGGCTTAGGCCTTTGGTCTGGATCCTGGCAGCTTGAGTTTTATAATGGGAGTTTTCAAACACGTGTTCCAGGTGGTATAGTCACTCCCCTCACAGTGAGCCAGAAGCCCCAGAGGGTCAGAGTGCAGCTGGACTGGGACAGAGGAAAGCTGTCATTCTCTGACCCTGACACTAACACACACCTACGCACACTCACACACACCTTCACTGAGAAAGTCTTTCCATTAATCTGGATTTATTGTAAACGTCATCCTCTGAGGGTGTTACCAGCGAAGGTGTCTGTATACATGGTGGCGCGGGGGGCGGGGAGGAGGCGGGGGAGGGGGGGGAGGGGGGGAGGGGCAATACTGTGAAGCAATTCCCTCAGAGTCTTAACTTCCATTGCTCTGCCTCTTTCTAAACATACACATGATCTTTGTAACCTTCCTCCTCTGAGGGTGTTACCAGCGAAGGTGTCTGTATCCATGGTTACGCCCTCTGTCTGACTCAATGATTAACTAACTTACAGTACCTACTGAGACCTTAGTGTTCCTCTGAGACAATCAAACATCAATAACACTTACTAATCAGTCAGCAATATTTCCAGAAATATACAAGATGAATAAACCTTTTGATTATGATGTTCAACTGTCTGACCTTATCACAACACAAACTAGATGATCGAGGCTAGTTCCCATATGTTGTTGCTTAGAGGATGTTACCTGGAAACATAAAACATCTAAAAACATACATTGTTACTTGTTCTTATTTTCACTTGTTTGCCTATTTTAACCTGCTATAACTTTTGCTCTTGTATTACGTTCTTATATATGTAAAGTTAAACCAAGTTAGGCTTAAGGAAGGGACAGTAGGTCCTGGATACTAGATTTCAGGGGTAACCAGGCCCGGCGAGATCCAAGTTAGGCTTAAGGAAGGGACAGTAGGTCCTGGATACTAGATTTCAGGGGTAACCAGGCCCGCCGAGATCCAAGTTAGGCTTAAGGAAGGGACAGTAGGTCCTGGATACTAGATTTCAGGGGTAACCAGGCCCGGCGAGATCCAAGTTAGGCTTAAGGAAGGGACAGTAGGTCCTGGATACTAGATTTCAGGGGTAACCAGGCTCGCCGAGATCCAAGTTAGGCTTAAGGAAGGGACAGTAGGTCCTGGATACTAGATTTCAGGGGTAACCAGGCCCGGCGAGATCCAAGTTAGGCTTAAGGAAGGGACAGTAGGTCCTGGATATTAAGGGGTAACCAGGCCCCGGTTGAAATACCCTGCAACCAAGTGAGAGGGCAGTACATTGCGGGTGGGGTAGCGTGTACCACAGGTGCAGGTCCCATACTAGCGTGACTACACTCACTGAGGGGGCTTCACTGAGGGGGCTAAAATAATATATAGTAGTGTATGACATGTATCACATAGTGTGTAAGAGATGTAAATCTTTACCTTTTATTTTGACTGTTTTCCCCTGCTTTTATATTCATTCTATGCTTGTATATGTTTTTATATTCACTTTATGTTCTTATTCCTGTTGTAAAGCACTTTGAGCTGCATTTCTTGTATGAAAGGTGCTATATAAATAAAGCTTTACTAAAGCACTCTGTGAGCCCTGGTCTGGGATAGGGGCTATAGAAATACATTTTAGGACTGATAACAGCAACTGACTGACAGGGAGGCTAGGCAAGGCAGGCCAGTGTGTCTGACTACCCTCTCTCTCTCTCTCTCTCTCTCTCTCTCTCTCTCTCTCTCTCTCTCTCTCTCTCTCTCTCTCTCTCTCTCCAAACACTTATATTTATATAGATATCTTCACATTTTAAAGAAGAGCTTTTTATTCAGGCCTAAAACTTTTTATTTTTTAGCAAAACAAGCTGTGTCGCTATCTACCCTTTTCCTGCTGAGATGTCTAAGAAAGTCCTGAAACCTGCAATTAACGTGACGACATTATCTCCACCACCCCTTCTCACACACACACACACACACACACACACACACACACACACACACACACACACACACACACACATTCAGCTCTCTGGTGCTGCCGTTCACTAGCAACAACATTACGTATGTAGGACTCTCTGAAGGACTTTACACACATTTACTGTTAGAAAGGTTCCAATATTCTAAGTTCATGATTATTATATTTGGTTATCATTTCCACCTTAAGAGCTAAGCTGTGCGTAATATCACCGGCCACCTTAAGTGCGCAGTGCATTCTGGGCCGCATTGATTCAGATCGGGAGAATAAGTTGCAAGCTTCCGTCAACAAGTTTCTCATGTTCCAACTCCAACCAGTGAGCATCGCTGTGCAGCATTACAGCGTCAATGTGCGTCACTGAACTACTGTAAGTACAATGTGTCACCCAGTGTTTAGGTTGGACATAGTTGCTGTGTTGATTTGGATACTGACGTTTTCTGCACTCTATATTATTAGCACTAGTGATGAGTCTGAGTCAGTCCATCCTCTCCATGGGCGTGGGTTAGATGTGGCTACAGGCCCCAAACATTTCCCAAATAAGATATATATGTATGTTATGTTAAAACTGTATTGGCATAAACCGTTAATATGTTGAAGGTTGTTACCTGGTTCAGAATCCTCACTGGAATCCTATTGTTGTGAATGGTTTAGTCTAGTTTGATGCCAAATTAAGATTCAAAAAAGTACATTTTTGAGAGAATTACATGACATCGACCTGTTTACTGTACCTATTTACTGTACCTGTTCTCTGTACCTGTTCTCTGTACCTGTTCACTGTCCACCTATAATGTTTTTACTTGATTCCAGCTAATTTGTGAATGAATACGTTTTTGTTTGTGTATGGTCAATCCATTTTTATGTAAATATGGTTTCATGCTGTATTGATTTACAATAACTTCATTGCATTTCATTAAATCGTGTTGCTTTACTACAAAAAACACATCTGATTGAGGAAGACTACAAAACATTGAGAAAGGATTTGGTAAACCAAGTATTTCATGCGTCATATGGTAAGAAGAGGGGTGTGGCCATAGTAATTAATATGAATGAATGAATGAATGGTCTTTATTGTCATTGCTACAGTACAGGTACCAAACAACGACATTTAGGAGGGGGGGCTCCCCTGGTGCTAGGAAAGAAGAAAAAAAACTGAAAAAAACACAAGGGAAGGAGCTGGTTTACATAAATAAAGGCTATGTACACTATCCACTATACTATACTGTACAGATAGACGACTAGGGTTGTCATATCTCTACCATTCTCTGAAGAGAAAGTGATAAAAGATAATAGGAGAAGATATGTAATGGTTGACCCTATTACATTAACCATAGCTAAAGGTAATGAATCTTTTTTTCATTTCATACCTATTAGTTTACTCTAACGAATTAAAATGAGTAACAAGCATAATGGCACAGAGAATGCAGAGATGTGTATATATACAAAGGGTTGACATATATGTTATTATTATTATTATTACTTTATTATCACATAACAGCTATTTGAAGCAAACTATGGAACATGTATAACTGAGCAGTGAAATACTCAGAAATAGTGAAATACATTCTTAGAAATGTCTACCGTGTCATGATTACAAAGATACCACTTGAACACACACACACTGTGACACTAACGGGTCTTCATTGTCATCGTTGTCATCGCGAATCATAGCGAATCATACTGGTAGGGTCGGGAAAACCTCGCGGGTCGGAAACTCCGGTACTTACACCGCCATGTGCTTTCTATGGGCGTGCTCTTCAATGAAGCTCGTCTGGCGCAGTTCACCTGCAGAGATTGGTATTTGAGTACTAGTGTCTTAAGTTGGTGTTATAATTCAGATTGTATGGCAAAGTGTACTGTTAAGTAGCCTAATGCAGTGTTTCCCAACCCTCTCCTCGGGAAACCATAAACCATATTAATTGCTTTGTACTTGATTAGTTGAATCACGTGTGCTGGTGGTGGTACAGATCAAATATGTGGTGCGGCTGGGGTGCCCCGAGGAGAGGGTTGGGAAACACTGAATGTGTATGGTTAAGTTACATGTACTTTTGTATTGTAGAATGCATTTTGATATTGTAGATCAGTACTGTATTATTAGTAACAACATGCGTACTGTAATACCTCTTTCTGTTTATTGCAGAACCACACATACACCCATTGTAGTGTTTGCAATCATCCTACCCATTCCTGTCTGCAGGAATTCTGGAAACAGAAAGACACTCAGGAATGTCCAATGTGCAGGGGAAAGTCATCCATGGACTTCCCTTCTAACCTGGCGTTAAAGAACCTGTGTGAGGACTTCTTACAGGAGAGAAGTCAGAGAGCTGCAGCAGGGTCTGAGGTGCTCTGCAGTCTGCACAGTGAGAAACTTAAGCTCTTCTGTCTGGAGGATAAACAGCCCATCTGTGTGATTTGTCAGACTTCAAAAGCTGTACTGGATCATAAGAGTGAACTCCAGACTGCACTGGAACCCTTAAAGGAGAAGCTGAAGACCTTTGAAGAGGTTAAACTGACTTGTGATAAAACAGCTAAACATATTGAGAGCCAGGCCCAGCACACAGAGAGGCAGATGAAGGAGGAATTTGAGAAGCTTCACCAGTTTCTACGAGATGAAGAGAGAGTCAGGATCGCTGCACTGAGGGAGGAAGAGGAGCAGAAGAGTCAGGTGATGAAGAGGAAGATTGAGGAGATATCATCACTTTCAGACACAATCAGAGCCACGGAGGAGGAGCTAAAAGCTGATGACATCAGATTCCTGCTGAACTTCAAGGCCTCCATGGACAGAGCCCAGAGCACACTGCCGGATCCAGAGACGGTTTCAGGAGCGCTGATAGACGTGGCAAAGCACCTGGGCAACCTGCAGTTCAGAGTCTGGGAGAAGATGCAGGGAATAGTGGAATACACTCCTGTGATTCTGGACCCCAACACTGCCCACCCATGGCTCATCCTGTCTGAGGATCTGACCAGTGTGACAGACAGTGAAGAAGAACAGCAGCTTCCTGACAACCCAGAGAGGTTTGACTACCATCCTGTGGTCCTGGGCTCTGAGGGCTTTGACTCAGGGACACACAGCTGGGACGTTGAGGTGGGGGGGAGTACATACTATAGGCTGGGTGTGATGACAGAGTCTGTATGCAGGCAGGGCGAAGGCTATTCGACTGGATCAGGGTGGCATATGTTTTATAATGGGAGTTTTTATACAGGTGTTCCAGGTGTTCTATACACTCCCCTCACAGTGAGCCAGAAGCCCCAGAGGGTCAGAGTGCAGCTGGACTGGGACAGAGGAGAGCTGTCATTCTCTGACCCTGACACTAACACACACCTACGCACACTCACACACACCTTCATTGAGAAAGTCTTTCCATTAATCTGGAATAATTGTACTCTTCATCCTCTGAGGGTGTTACCAGCGAAGGTGTCTGTATTAGGGATGCACGATATTAATGGATAATGGGAAATTAATGTTATTAAATATTTATCGGTTTTATTAAATTTTTGCCGATATAGAGCCGATAATAATGAAGCCGGAAATATTTCTGCTTCCGGTTTCCGCGCTCATGATGCTGCGCCTGCGTACAGACGAGAGCGAAACATGACTTCCCCGGTGTGGACATTCTTCAGAGTTTCTGAGGCAGATAGTGCAGGTTCAGCGTTTGCAATTTGCAAATTGCATTGTTCGACAAAAGTTCGGAGAGGAGGGCAAAGGTCTACGAGTTACAACACAACGAATCTCATAAGTCACCTTAAGATTCACCATTGCAAGCACGCTGTATGGAAGGAATATGATTTTGGCATTGAATACAGCGATGAGGGAACGAAAACAGCTAACAGAAATGCTTCACGCGTGTCGTATATGCACATAATATGTGCACAATGCATATATGGGCTACACACCACTCGCATACGAGAGCCCAGCCCTTTTCAGTTGCTTTATTAAGCATACTAGTGTAGCCTACTATGTGCCTTGTGTCATTCTGTTTATCTGCAGACTAAGCAGCCATTTGGCACTAGTTTCTGTAAAAGTTCTATAAAACGTTTGGTTCTTTAAAAGTCTTTATTTTTGTATTGACTGATGCACTTTATTTATTTATTTTTTGATATTTTATTTATGCATTTTCAATTTACAGGGATAGACAAAATGCACTTTATTTTTGACACTTTTTTTGATCTAATTACTCTTAGGTGAGCCTTTTTTGTTTTCATAAAAGGAGGCCAGATCTTGGCTTAAAAAAAAGCATTGTGCACTGTCTATAACAGATTATGTTTGTTAGAGGAAATAATAAATGAACATTTGAAGAGTCAGAAGTGTTCTCTTTGTTGTGTTAACAATAGTGATGTAAGTTAGATTTGGTGAGATCACTATGGAATATTAAATCATCAATCTTTGCTCACTACATAGCCTTTCTTACCTTCAGGTGTGCATGAACTACAGGTTATCAACTGTGAAATTATATCTGTTCTCATATCGGTTATCATATCGGTTATCGGCCACGAGAAGCGGGTAAACATCGGTATCGGTTGGGGGAAAATGCATATCATGCATCCCTAGTCTGTATCCATGGTTACGCCCTCTGTCTGAACCAATGATTAACTAACTTACAGTACTTAGACCTTAGTGTTCCTCTGAGACAATCAAACATCAATAACACTTACTAATCAGTCAGCAATATTTCCAGAAATATAAAAGATGAATAAACCCTTTGATTATGATGTTCAACTGTCTGACCTTATCACAACACAAACTAGATGATCGAGGCTAGTTCCCTATTATCTGTTGTTAACTCTGTGTTCTATGTGTCTCATGTTATCTGTTGTTAACTCTGTGTTCTATGTGTCATGTTATCTGTTGTTAACTCTGTGTTCTATGTGTCATGTTATCTGTTGTTAACTCTGTGTTCTATGTGTCTCATGTTATCTGTTGTTAACTCTATGTTCTATGTGTCATGTTATCTGTTGTTAACTCTGTGTTCTATGTGTCATGTTATCTGTTGTTAACTCCGTGTTCTATGTGTCATGTTATCTGTTGTTAACTCTGTGTTCTATGTGTCTCATGTTATCTGTTGTTAACTCTGTGTTCTATGTGTCATGTTATCTGTTGTTAACTCTGTGTTCTATGTGTCATGTTATCTGTTGTTAACTCTGTGTTCTATGTGTCATGTTATCTGTTGTTAACTCTGTGTTCTATGTGTCATGTTATCTGTTGTTAACTCTGTGTTCTATGTGTCATGTTATCTGTTGTTAACTCTGTGTTCTATGTGTCATGTTATCTGTTGTTAACTCTGTGTTCTATGTGTCATGTTATCTGTTGTTAACTCTGTGTTCTATGTGCTCATGTTATCTGTTGCTTGTTGTTTCTGTGTTTTCTGTTTTTCCCATATTGTCAGCGTCTTTGAGCCCCGGAAAAGCGCTATATAAATACAATGAATTATTATTATTATTATTATTATTATTAAAATCTTGAATTTGGGGGAATAATACTATGTTGCTTACTTGTGTGAGTTCTGATACTGTAAAGTCCCTTGTGTCTCATTAGCGCCACCTGCTGGTCACTTGTTGTCAGGTCATCAGCTCCATCTGGTGGTCAGTGTTACAGGAGCTGATCAACTTCCTAATAACGAGTTAACGACCATATTGGTTAACTATTAGTAAACAAGCTAATAAGCGGACCATTTTCATCACCCTCCTGTCCCAGATTGACAGATGGACAGACAGACAGACAGACAGACAGACAGACAGATCCTCAGACGTCCTCACAAGTCATTATCTCTCAACCCTGAGGAAGAGACACCCCCCCCCCCCCACACACATCCCCCCCCCCACACAGACACACACACACACACGCACACACACATACACCCCCCCCCCACACACACACGCACACACACACACCCCCCCCCACACAGACACACGCACGCACACACACACACACACACACACAACGGGTATGAAAGCCGTCCCCTTTGGAAAGGCAGAGTCGATTATTTTCATTTGCTTAATTACCTAATTAATAGAAAGCTAATTACTTTGTTGTGTGCATGAGTGCCTATGGAGAGGCTGTGTGACATAACTGATAGTAATCCTCAATTAATCTGTTGTAAAGCAGCACTCTATCAAGTCAACTCTGATCCAGCGCCTATCACCACATCAAACCAACAATCATGTCAAAACTATTCAGACAAAAACACTTTGATGTTCGACTCCATTGAGCCTACGAGACCTGATATGATATGTCTATTACTCGCTGTGGTAAATCAGAAATCAGCCAACTCCCACCGCCATTGTAAGTCATTGAATGTCAGTCAGTCACGGTCGGTCAGTCAGTCACTGTCAGTGAAGCGTTGTTTGTTTGTTTGTTTGTTTGTCCGAGTTTTCAAAGGGGGCGTGGCTTAGCGATAGGTCCGTTGACATTCCGCCCCCATCCTCTCCACCGGCAGTCCTGCAGCGCTCTCTGCAGGCCAGACGCGGCATTGCTCCCCACACCTCCTTCACCCTTCATGTGCATATCGTGGGCTTAAATTACCCTTTGTTGCTGTTAAGACTCTTTTTACTCATATTTGGATCTTGCATGTAATATGCAATATGTATCCTACTTATCAATCCAAATAAAGCATTAAACTGTGTGTGTGTGTGTGTGTGTGTGTGTGTGTGTGTGTGTGTGTCTGTGTGTCTGTGTGTCTGTGTGTCTGTGTCTGTGTCTGTGTCTGTGTCTGTGTCTGTGTGTGTGTGTGCGTGTGTGTGTGTGTGTGTGTGTGTAGAGGCCTGAGATGGTACTACACTCCCTGTTCCTCTCCTCGTTTGGACTAATACATGTCACCTGTGTATTTATGTCCTCCCTTCCTGGCACTCTGCTGGTCAATCTCCCTGTTTGTTCTGTGTAAGTGTGTGTTCCGTGTAAGTGTGTGTTCCTTGTAAGTGTGTGAGAACGGAGAGTTGAACCAGTTTAACCAGAGAGTTGAACCAGTTTGTAAGGAGTGATCTTTGTGTCGATCAGGTCAGTGAGATCTCTGACTTGGTATAAGTGTGATAGTTGTAGTTGTGTTGCTGTGGTGTTATAGTTTAGTATGACCCCCTGTCATAATACTGCTGGTTTCTGGGCCTCAGATTGGTCGGCAGGTGAGGGTGCATGACAGGGTGATGGTGTATGACAGGGTGAGGGTGTATGACAGGGTGAGGGTGTATGACAGGGTGAGGGTGTATGACAGGGTGAGGGTGTATGACAGGGTGAGGGTGTATGACAGGGTGAGGGTGTATGACAGGGTGAGGGTGTATGACAGGGTGAGGGTGAGGGTGTATGACAGGGTGAGGGTGTATGACAGGGTGAGGGTGTATGACAGGGTGAGGGTGTATGACAGGGTGAGGGTGTATGACAGGGTGAGGGTGTATGACAGGGTGAGGGTGTATGACAGGGTGAGGGTGAGGGTGCATGGTAGGGTGAGGGTTAACCCTTAAACTTGTAAACTTGTGTATATAGAATAAAATGCTGAAAAGGGCTCCTCAAACTCTTACAGTTGAGTTTTTTTTAAGTTAAGTTAAGTTTGATATTCTGTATCCAGGCGCTGTCGTTGTCAATAGCTTCAATCTTTTATTATGGTGTTCAGTACCATATGTGAAATGCACACTTTGCAGTGGTCGTCACAAACTCCCTTCTTATTAAATATGACTCACTGTCTGACTTGTGTCTCAGAGCAGCAAGGCACCAGACTGAGCTGACCCAGGGAGTGTTCTCCAGCAGATGGCGCCAAACTATCATTAAAAATATGTGTTGTGAAATGTAGGGATGTTTCTTTATGTCCACAACTTCTATCTGGATGACAGTAAAGTGTGTGACTGTAAAATACTTCATTCTTTGAAAAACTTTTACTGGTCACACACTGAGTCCATTGATAACCCTCTCTGATAACCCTCTCTGATAACCCTCTCTGATAACTCTCTCTGATAACCCTGTCTGATAACCCTCTCTGATAACCCTCTCAGAGTTACATACATACATGTAACAGAGTTATCATACTTACATGTAACATACATGTAACAGAGTTAATATACATGTAACAGAGTTACATACATGTAACATACATGTAACATAGTTACATACATACATGTAGCAGAGTTATCATACATTCATGTAACATACATGTAGCAGAGTTACATACATGTAACATAGTTATCATACATTCATGTAACATACATGTAGCAGAGTTACATACATACATACATGTAACATACATGTAACATAGTTATCATACATTCATGTAACATACATGTAGCAGAGTTACATACATACATACATGTAACATACATGTAACATAGTTATCATACATTCATGTAACATACATGTAGCAGAGTTACATACATACATACATGTAACATACATGTAACATAGTTATCATACATTCATGTAACATACATGTAGTAGAGTTACATACATGTAACACAGATTCACAGCCAAAGTGTTTGTCTCATCAGTTAGGTGTCAACATTCCCTGAGTCTAACGTGTCCACCCCCCCTATGCCCCTGTCCTAGGCTGCATCCCTGGTGCGCTGACACAAGGATCTGGGAAGATTATGAACACCTCCACGGCCGGTCTAACAGGTGAGTGAGGATTCTGTTACAGCATCTCTGCCTTAACTTCAACAAGGAGGATGTCTTCCTTTAATCTCTGTATTTAGCACAAGCGGAGTCAAGTGAAGTTTAGGAGGCAGTGGATGTGTCTCCACTACACTACTGTGTCTCTACCTGAATACAGTAGCATGACAGTATAGTGTAGCACACCTGAATACAGTAGCATGACAGTATAGTGTAGCACACCTGAATACAGCAGCATGACAGTATAGTGTAGCACACCTGAATACAGCAGCATGACAGTATAGTGTAGCACACCTGAATACAGTAGCATGACAGTATAGTGTAGCACACCTGAATACAGCAGCATGACAGTATAGTGTAGCACACCTGAATACAGTAGCATGACAGTATAGTGTAGCACACCTGAATACAGTAGCATGACAGTATAGTGTAGCACACCTGAATACAGCAGCATGACAGTATAGTGTAGCACACCTGAATACAGTAGCATGACAGTATAGTGTAGCACACCTGAATACAGTAGCATGACAGTATAGTGTAGCACACCTGAATACAGCAGCATGACAGTATAGTGTAGCACACCTGAATACAGTAGCATGACAGTATAGTGTAGCACACCTGAATACAGTAGCATGACAGTATAGTGTAGCACACCTGAATACAGTAGCATGACAGTATAGTGTAGCACACCTGAATACAGCAGCATGACAGTATAGTGTAGCACACCTGTATAATAGTCATAATAATTCATTGTATTTATATAGCGCTTTTCCGGGGCTCAAAGACGCTGACAATATGGGAAAAACAGAAAACACCAAGCAACAGATAACATGAGCACATAGAACACAGAGTTAACAACAGGCACAGAGAACAATTAACACAGCAATGTCCGGGGGGGGGGGGGGGGAGGGAGGGTGGCAGGGTTAGGGGAGATGGGTAGGGGTAGGGGAGGTTGTATGCGTGGGAGAACAGGTAGGTTTTGAGGTGGGATTTAAAAGTGGAGAGTGAGGGTGAGTCTCTGATAGGGCTTTCACACCGGCAAAGAACCGTGCCGGTTCGCGTTCGCGTTCGGAAACCTCTGAACCTTGGTGCTGTCTGGCGAACGAGCCCGCGTTCATACCAGTGTAACCTAAACCATCCGCGTTATCAACGCTGGGTGATGAAGGGGCGGGATAAACAAACATTTCACAACTAGATGGCAGCTACTTCACTGGAAATGAAGATAATATCTTCCACTACAGTATCTGAAATAAACAACATTTTCTGTGAAACAAAACAAAAGACACTTTCTACACGCGTTCTTTTACTAATCAGCTGCTCCGTTACTGGAATAGAAATGGCTTACGAAATTCGCGTTCGCGCATGTCCGCGCGCGTGTGCGTGTGTGTGTTTGCTGAGCATGTGAGGAAGATAGAGAGAATAATGACACTTTTGATATTGTTTTGGATCACTAATGATTAGATTTACATTAGATTACATTTTGTCTACTTCCTCCTTGCTGGTCTCTGCAGCCTAGAATAGGACACACCCACTGACGACGTCACGGTTCGCGTTTTTGGTTCACCTGAGAACTACTATTTTTTGGTGCCCGCTGCGAACCAACTTTTCAGGTTCCGAACCAATTGAGCTTCGGTCTGAACGCGCCGGCCGGTTCCAGACTTGGTTTGCGAACGCGAACCGGCACGGTTCTTTGCCGGTGTGAAAGCCCTATGAGTGGTTGAGGGAGAGAGTTCCAGAGGCGGGGTGCAGCTGGTGAAAAAGCACGGTGACCGAAGCCTTTGAGTTTCGAAGGTGGCACAGTGAGGGGAACAGTGGATGAGGATGGGAGGGTACGGGGAGGGCGGTGGGGGACAAGGAGGTCAGTCAGGTAAGGGGGGGCCAGGCTATGGAGGGCTTTGTATGTGAGGATGAGGACTTTGAATTTGATACGTTCTTTGATGGGTAGCCAGTGGAGAGAGTGGAGGACAGGAGTGATGTGGTCACGGGACCGGGTGTTTGAACCATCTGGGGCCTCATTTATAAAGCGTTGCGTGCCTACGCACCTTTGCAAAGCAAGAACATTTACGTCACCAACATTCGGATTTATAAAACGGTGCGCACGCCAGTGGAATTTGCAAGTTCCACGCCTGCTTCCCTTTATGAATCACAATCAACTCTAATGTTGCACATGTGAACGAGCGTCTTGTCCCACCCTTTTTGACGCCCATAGTTGCCTATAATAATAATAATAACTTTGTATTTGTATAGCACTTTTCCTGCAAACGTTGCATATAAATGGTTAGTCAAACGCCTGACAGAACGCCGGAAAAAATACTTTTCACCCAATCAGTCAATTTCCGATATTTTCACCTTAAATCACCTTAGTGGGCGTACGCAAGCTTTATAAATGAGGCCCCCAGTCTGTGGAGGGAGCGGGAGGTGATGCCGGTGAGTAGGGAGTTGCAGTAGTCAAGGCGGGAGGAGATAAAGGCGTGGATGAGGGATTCAGCAGAGAGGCAGTGTCTAATTTTGGCAATGTTTCAGAGGTGGAAGTAGGAGGTGTTGACGATGGAGCTGACGTGGGGATGAAATGAGAGGGTGGGGACCAGGATGAAGCCAAGGTTGAGAGCCAGGGGGGAGGGGGGGTGATGGTAGTGAGCCAGGGGGGAGGGGGTGATGGTAGTGAGCCAGGGGGGAGGGGGTGATGGTAGTGAGCCAGGGGGGAGGGGGTGATGGTAGTGAGCCAGGGGGGAGGGGGTGATGGTAGTGAGCCAGGGGGGAGGGGGTGATGGTAGTGAGCCAGGGGGGAGGGGGGTGATGGTAGTGAGCCAGGGGGGAGGGGGGTGATGGTAGTGAGCCAGGGGGGAGGGGGTGATGGTAGTGAGCCAGGGGGGAGGGGGGTGATGGTAGTGTCCTCAATGGTGAGTGTGATGGGTCCGGTTTTATTGAGTGTGGATTTGGTGCCGATGAGAATGAGTTCTGTCTTGTCACTGTTGAGTTTGAGGAAGTTAGCCAGGTTAGCCAGGTTTTTATTGCAGATATGCAGTTTTCAATGTGACTGAGGGGTGGGTTCTGAGGGTTCTGGGTGGATTTTGTGCTGATGTAGATCGGGGTGTCGTCAGCGTAACAGTGGAAGTCCAGGTTGAATTGGCGGATGATGTGACCGAGGGGGAGTATGTAGCAGAGGAAGAGCAGGGGGCCGAGGACTGAGCCTTGGGGGACCCCCTGTGTGACAGAGGTATACAGACCATGACAGTATAATGTAGTACACCTGTATACAGACCATGACAGTGCTGTGACATCTTTGGAGTAAATTCTGATCATTGATGGAAGATTTCTAACCTTTATTCTGATCATTGATGGAGAGTTTTAACCTTTATTCTGATCATTGATGGAGGGTTTTAACCTTTATTCTGATCATTGATGGAGAGTTTTAACCTTTATTCTGATCATTGATGGAGGGTTTCTAACCTTTATTCTGATCATTGATGGAGGGTTTCTAACCTTTATTCTGATCATTGATGGAGGGTTTCTAACCCGGCAACAACATTATAAACAAAGCTCACAGCTCACCCTCCCATGGACTCCTAAACTACAAACACTGTGTGTTGGGATTGCTTCCCGCCCAGCCAGTTTTGCATCATAATAAATATAACAAACATCCCGACTGAGGAGCTCTGGGGAGGATGTGAGAGGCAACCTGGACTGCTCTTATATAGGGGGGGTTGTAGGGAAGAGGGGGGGGGGGGGTTGTAGGGAAGAGGGGGGGTTGTAGGGACCCCTCTTCCCTGCAGACGGCCGTGTTCAAGCAGCAGGAAGGTGTTTTTTGGTTTCTCTGAGCAGATAAAAAACAGTCTGTAGACCAGTCTGTAGGACAGTCTGTTGCACAGGGCCATGCTGGTAAATAAAGAGGCCAGCAGCGTAAAAAAAAAAAGGTGATCAATTACTCCCATTACGGTCGGTCCTTTAGGACGCAGCTCTCCTGGTCTGGACATCTGTTATAATATTGTCATAATGTGTAATCAGATGGGAGATGCTCCAGCCAAGTGGTGTACCAAAAAAAGCAGCAGTGAATGTTGCAATTAAAACGCACAATGACAGCTTTCTGTCCATCTGCTGAATAAAACGCTCTTCTCCCCTCACCTCTCTCTCTCCCCATCTCAGGAGAACGATGGTAGGAACGATTATTTTTTTACACACAGAAGGGCCAGCATTAAATCTCTGTTTTTATACGATAAAAAAAATAAATGCTAGTAGATATTATTATAGTCCTATTCTTCACGCTGTTGTGTGGTGGTGTTTTTGGAGAGATGACGTGTTTGACCTGACGGAGGAGGATAGAGGGGAGGGACATTCAAACACCAACAGATCAGTTCTGCATGCTAATTTAACTTTGTAACAGATTCTCTCTTTTTCTTTAATAAGAGACGAAGCACATCATCTGAACTCCCTCCCTGTCTGTCCCGAGGACGTCAGGATGTATAGCCGCGCCTGGTAAAGAGCATGTTTCCCTCCTCTCTTGAAGTAGGAAGTAAAGCAGCAGGGTGAATGTTAAGGAGGGCTTTAGAGAGCGCTCTCCTCCAGCTCCCCTTTCCCTCTCCGAGGATTACTGCTCTTAAAGACGGAGGAACATCAATGCAGGTTTATTTGAGGGATGAAGGCGTTTCTCTGAACGGTGTTTTGGAGCCCTATCATTAGGTCTTCAGCCAGGATTAGTGCTGTTAGGCTTTTAGAAGCTGTGTTTCCTGTCCTGATAAGTCGGATTTTCACCTTCAATCTGGGTGTAAGCCCTGGGCTCCTCCACTCCTCCTGGACCCTCCCTACCCCTGGGGCCTGTGCCTCCTCTCCTCTCCTCTCTCTCTCTCTCTCTCTCTCTCTCTCTCTGTCTGTCTCTCTGTCTCTCTCTCTCTCTGTCTGTCTCTCTGTCTCTCTCTCTCTCTCTCTCTCTCTTGGTCTCTCTCTCTCTGTCTCTGTCTCTCTCTCTCTATCTCTGTCTCTGTCTCTCTCTGTCTCTCTCTCTGTCGGTCTCTCTCTGTCTGTCTGTCTCTCTCTCTCTCTCTGTCTCTGTCTCTCTCTCTCTGTCTCTCTCTCTCTCTCTCTCTCTCTCTCTCTCTCTCTGTCTCTCTCTGTCTCTCTCTGTCTCGCTCTGTCTCTCTCTGTCTCTATCTCTGTCTCTCTCTCTCTCTCTCTCTCTCTCTCTGTGTCTCTCTCTCCTCAGTCTCCTCCCCACTTTATCAACCACTGCCTCCTCTATCCCCCTCCTCCTCCCCCTCCTCCTCCTCCTCCCCCTCCCCCTCCTCCTCCTCCTCCTACTCCCCCTCCTCCTCCTACTCCCCCTCCTCCCCCTCCTCCTCCTCCCCCTCCTCCTCCCCCTCCCCCTCCTCCTCCCCCTCCCCCTCCTCCTCCTCCTCCTCCCCCTCCTCCTCCCCCTCCCCCTATTCCTCCTCCTCCCCCTCCCCCTCCTCCACATCAGCGCTTTTCCCTTTAAACAAACGAGGGTCCTGATGCTCCGGCCCTGTCTCCCCAGGACGGCCCCTGCCTCTCTGCAGCTGTGCCGTATTCATCATCTCCGTACCGAGCAGGGCCGTTTGGCAGCGAGGCGGCGGGGTGACCGGGGTTAACTACTAAAGTTGTATGTAACTTGGAGGCTTCCTTGTGATGATTAATCAACCAGCCCCTCTCCCAGCGTCCCATGCAGCGGGAGCATCTGTGACGGTCAAGCCAAACAAATGGTGGTTCGCCTTTGTTGCCGAAGACGGCCGCTCACCCGACGCTACCGGACATTACAAGCTATTAATTTGACACGGCTGCAGCCACAGGGCCCCCAGCAGCTAATGGAGGTGTTCTCGTGTAGCATCCAGCAGAAACACAGGGAGATGAGTTATGATTGAGCTGAAACACAACATGCTCAACTCCTCTCCCAAAACTTAACCTGCGCTAATGTGGGTTTGGGGGTTAATAAAGGGCAATTGTTTTGTGTGATAAACTGTGTGGTGGCTTCAGACAATAAAGGCAAACGGTCCAGGCAAGGCAGGGGTTTTGACGCACATCCAAATTCAAATTCAAACCGACAAAGTTGTAATCCAGTCCAGGGAGAATTGCGACAAAAAAAATCGGGATTTATTCTCCTTTAAATATAAACATCAAATTCACAGTTCCAATCATAGCATCTTTAGAAAACAGAACAATAAGAAAATAACAAGATATCATTCCAATGCAGTCTCACTTTATAGTGTCTTTTTTTAGTGTCTTTTTTTCTTTGTGTTTCCTTAAATTGTTTCCTTGAGTTCTCCTTCAGTGTGTCAGACTCTCTCCTTGTGTGTGTGAGTCGTGTGTGGTCAAAAAGGGCCCGGCCCAGACCCAGACTAAAGCTACCCTGTCCATTCACACAGCTTCATAAGAAACATTACAACTGATTAACATGACAACATATTAGCCACTGTAACATTCTCGTTATTCAAACATACACACAAGCACCTTCACACACACACACACACACACACACACACACATACACACACACACACACACACACACACACACAAGCA